>NC_132896.1:7207968-7355468 GCF_030463535.1 Salminus brasiliensis | reverse complement strand
AAATTCCTCAAAAGCTAAAAAAACTAATCTACTACAAACAAACCAAGTGAGTCCAATGTTGTATGAGTCCAAATGAAAACCCCTGCTTGTTCAGGAAGATTTATCAGACTCCAGAGTGGTGGTGCACTCTTCTACTGTGCAGCAACACCTGCACTAATACAGTCTGCTCATCAAAGCCATCAAAACAAACACTTTCCTATTGCACTGGAAACCAGTTAAATTACACACAGGACACAGTTTGGAAATGCACGTATCAGTGTGCATAATCCAAGGCACCTTTTGGGAGGGAGACTTTTGCAAACATTAGAAAAAGCTGGCATTTTTAATTCAATGTTCATTCAGAACTGCAGGCTTTCCCAGAAACCTTCAGGGAGTCTGAAAAAAAGCTTCCTCAGGGACTTCAGGAACACACAAGAGCCTCCTCAAACTCTGGAGCTACCCTGAGTCTATACAGCTATAGACTATGAGAGAGAGAGAGAGAGAGAGAGAGAGAGAGAGAGAGAGAGAGAGAGAGAGAGAGAGAGAGAGAGAGAGAGCATGTGAGAGTGTGTATTTATGTACAGTTGGCAGATTTACCCAAATGAGGTAAACATCAGTCCTAGTGAACAAAACCAAGCCTGATGTTGTTGAAAACAATCCCAGAGTTTTTACCAGCTCTTAAACAGGCAAATGAGAGCCCCTGCTCATTCAGACTGAGCAGACTCTGGAGTGGTGGTGCACTGATCTACTGTTCAGAGACACCTGCTCTAACATAACTCATCAGTGTGCATAATCCAAGACAATGTAGTCAGAATTGCATCCATGTACCTTCAGCGAGTCCGAAAAACTTCCCTCTTCGAGATGCACAACAGCCTCCTCACACCCCGTACACAGCTATAGACTACAAGCCAAGAGAAAGAGACAGAATGTGGAAGTGCATATTACAGTCTGCAAATTTCCTCAAATAAAAACTCATCTACTGCATTAAACATCAGTCCCGAGACAGAGGTTACTGAAAAACCGGCCCGGACCCCATTTTTTCATCATGCCCCCGGTGCGGTCGGGTCGCCACACAGAACTCTAAAGGGAAGAAGTAAATACAGGACTTGATATTAATGTCCTTCTGCACCGCTGCAGTCAATTTTCAGGATAGAAGCTCCTGCGCTGCCCTTTCCGGCGCTGCGCTGGAAGCCCAGTGCTTAACGCTCCACTGGGATTGCACATTTTGTACTGAATAATTTACCTATTCCTAATGACCCTGTAAGCCGGTTCGTTTAAGCGGCGCTCGCGCTCTGAGTGAGGTGATTAGAGACTGGAGCCAAGGTGAGAGAGCTAGATTAGAGAAAATTAGCGCGGTTCAGACAAAGGTTACTGCAAGCTGCCTGGCAGGAGAGAGTGAACCATCATCCATTTCAGAGCAAAAAGTACACTCGGTCAGGCATTACCATCAAACTAACGGCTCTGGTTTCAGGCTTCCGGAAAAGGGGATTCAGTAAACATCTAAGCTCTCAAACCTCAGTAAGAGAGAGGGAGGGGCTTGTGTTATGCATGCACTCATGCTCAAATGGCTGGGTTCTTTTTTTACCTGAAGTCACACAACAGTTGCCAGGGGTGGTGTGGGGTGCCTGTAGAAATGTATTTATCATGTCAATGATATCACAGCAATAGGCCAGAGACGGAGGCTATAGGAGCCTGTTTACACCTGGTATTAACATGTGTTTTTGGTGATGAGGTCATTTCACTGTTCGGATTTCACGCCCCCCCCCCCCCGGGATGTATTGTGATTGGATTACAATCGGATTACACAAACCACATTTGGAGAAGATCAGGAAAAATGTTAATACTAATAATTATTACTGTGGATCCTGGATTCCCCCTCTCGCTCTCGTTTCCTCTGGCCTTGTTTCCACCCGGTCACTTCATGCATCTGGAGCACCAGACGTATCCTTCCCAGCTCTTGATTACCCATAGTTCTCTGTGCATATACAATGTGGTAAAAAGTAAACAGCAGCCTAAGTTTTGTTTTGCGATTAAAAAGGGCGGGACCTTCCCGGTGACATCATCTTGCAGCCTGGTGTGTGACCAACAGACTACTTATTTAGTTATTATAGGACAGTCCTACCGAGGGTGCAGTCTAGGCTTTGGACCTCAGCTCTAGTTGCAGTCTTGCAAATAACTGTGAGAGAGAGTGGCAGACTTCGGTCTCTTCAAAGTCCTCTAGTGTATGCTTAGCATTAGATGGATTTAGACGGACAGGCCTTTTCTAAATCCAATCATCTACTGCAGTTTTTTTGTGGTCTTTCACCATAAAAACGTGTTTTACACTCTGCTCCTTCTATTGCGTCCTATTCTTCTCCAGCGCTGCACCTGGACACATCTGCACTGTTTAATAACCAACATTAAACAACTCATCACTGTCTGTACGGCCCACTCTCCCACTCTTCACACGGATCTGTAAAGACAGACTATCTGTCTGAATGCAATCTGACCTCAGAATTAAAACGCCCTCGTCAAACAAATCAAGTGACCGTCGAAGGACACAGAGATGGAGACTGAGATGGAGACTGAGATGGAGACTGAGATGGAGACTGAGATGGAGACTGGCTGAGATAGTAGAGAGTTTATATAAGGAATACTGGTCAAAAAGTGCCAGTGACAGATTTTGGGTGGTGTATGTCTGGCAAGCAGCACACCACTTAATGCCAATTTGTCCATCTGTGCACACAGTCAAGCTAAACACTATAAATACAGTGGCATGCATAAGTTTGGGCACCCCTGGTCAAAATGGCTAAACAAGTAGATCATCAACTGATTTTCCAAAAGACATGAAGTTGAAGACTGAACATTTTAAACAAGATTAGTGTAGTATTTCTGTTTAGAGTGGACAAAGGCAGCACCTTCTGCAAATGTGTGAGTACCCAAGGAATCTGAGCTCTAAGATTACTTGGATTTTGAACAAGCCATGGTCCTAGCAAGCTAATTAAGGTTATCCATGTTTGAAGTTTGCATTGTCTCACTTTTTCTAAGATGTATAAATACTCTGGATGCGCTCCAAAGCCACGGCTGCAGCCGGAGTAGTCTGCATTTCGAGGATGCCACTGATATATCCTTTTCTTTATAAGATTGCTAGATATGCAAATCAAAACGCCAACCTGGAAAGCAGGATCAGGCAGACTGTGGAGTGGTGGTGCACTGTTCTACTGTGCAGCGACACCTGCTCAAATATAATCTTATCAGAAAACAACCAACCCTGCTTTTCCTCTTCCTGATTATTTATCCTGATTCACTAAAATCCTTTTCAAATCAGTAAAACATGCAGGACTCAGCCTACTCATCAGTGTGCACAGCTCAAGACCCCTCTTTGAAGGGAGACTTTTGCTAACATAAAAAAAAAGAATTTTTTATTTTTATGTTTATTCAGAATTGCAGGCGTTTCCGAATATCTTCAGCAAGTCCAGAAAAAAAGAAATGTCCTCAGAGATTTCAGTAATGCACAACAGCATATTTTATTGATGGCATAACATCCATTTAAAGTGTCTGAAAACTGAAGCCTTTCAACCTCAAGAATGAACAAAAATCCTGATGGACAGTGAATGAATATTTTATGGGAGAAAATACAACCGAAAGCAGAAAATGGAAATGTATCTCATGCTAGAACACTCAACCACCAAGACAGAGGCAGAGACCCGTCACAGCAGTTAGACAAGCATGTATACAACCTTATTACTCAGGACAAAAACAAACAAACAAGACGCTGACCAAACCCTGTACACTTGCACTACAGGTCCAAATGTATGTGGACACCCCTTCTTCTAATAAACGCTTTCAGCTGCTTTAAGATGTAACCACTGCAGATGCATGCACACAGCTTTCAGTCTAGTTCCTGTATAGAAGTATTGCCAATAGAATAGGACTCATGCTGCCTAATGCCAGGTGTGGGCTAGAGGGGTATAAAGCCCCCCCGGCATTGAGCTGTGGAGCAGTGGAATAACTGTGTTCTCTGGAATGATGATGGTGCTCAATCCAGTACTTTTGGGATGAGTTGTGGAATTGGGGATGATATGGTACATCCAGACCTCACTAACACTATTGTCACTGAATGCAATAAAATCCTCACAGCAATGCTTCGGAATCTAGTAGAAAGTCGTCCTTAATAGAGAGTTACTCCAACAAAAGCAGGATGAGCTCTTTTTTTTAATACCCTGGATTTTCAGTGTACTACAATAACTGAAAATGCTCAAGTTGCCAGATAGCAATTTTTGCTACTTTATGGGAGAATTTCTGTTGGTTTTACAGGTATAGTTCTACAAATCTAGAAAGCTGTGCTTGTTGTGAACGCTGATATTCAAATATGTCTGTTTTTCCAAGGGGAAGCAGATCCGTCAGCCTTCCCTCTTCCCAAGTAAATAACCCTCTCTATCCTCCCATCAGCTAAACATCTTTTTCTAGGCACTGTTCCCATAATAGAGATATACTCCATGCCCCTCTTCACATAATAACACTATACATCATTCCATTTCCCTGTAAAAACGTGCTTCACACTCTGCTCCCTCTAATGCGGCCTATTCCTCTCTAGCGCTGCACCTGGATACATCTGCATTGTTTAAGAACCAACATTATATAATTCATCACTGTCTGTACAGCACACACGCTCACTTCACACGGATCTGTAAAAGCAGCCGATGTGTCTTTTGTCTGCAGGGTTTCATTCTGTAGATGTTTCACATGTTCAGTCACGCCATTACAGTCCTACAACACTGATCTGCCCACCCTGTCCATAAAAGGCTCTTCAACAGTTTTAATCAGATGATCTGTGATCAGGCTACACGTCTCTAACTAGCCTCTCAGAGCTGCTGCTTGCAAGTCCAACTGGTGAAGCACATTTCATCTGGAGAGAAAATGCACAGAAAGGTTAATGTGTCATCCAGCCTCAATCAGCGATTAGGATCAGATCCTAAAAACAGCAATCGTTCGGAAGTGTGGATCTAAAGATAAGATCTGTTAGACCAACAAAACTGCTTGTATGCTGGTAAGACAAGCAAAGCAAAGCAAAACTCCTAAATAGAACTGCCAAGAAGCTGCAGGAAGATCTCATTAAATATGTGCATATATGATTAAAGTGTACCCTTAGAAATTCCAAAAATTTGCACAAAAAAATTTCTCCATATTTTAATGATACACTCGCTCACTGGTGGCGGCATTTTGCCAAATAGACGCAACCCAGCTTGCCGTGCATTTGAAGAAGAACTGAGAAAACAGTGGTGCCACAGCATTCAGCATTTCCCTATTAAGGAGCTTCTAAAAAAGGAATAAATGGACGGAAATTACTGCAGAAACTGTAAGAAATGTATCTTCTACTATGATTATGTTTAGGGTTAAGGGTTAAGATTAGGTTAAATTTAGACTACAGTTAAGGTTAGAGTTTGGTTTAGGGTAAGGTTATTTTGAAGGGTTAAGATTAAATTTAGATTACAGTTAAGGTTAGTCTATAATAAAGGTTACATTTAGATTACAGTTAAGGTTAGGCTATGATAAAGGTTACATTTAGATAACGGTTAAGGTTAGGTTTAGATGAAGTTTAGGTTAAATTTAGATTACGGTTAAGGTTAGGGTAACAGTTAAGGTTAGGTGTAGGTTTGGTTAAATTTAGATCCCGGTTAAGGTTGGGGTTCGGTTTAGAGTAAGGGTTAGGATAAATTTAGATTATATTTAGATAACAGTAAAGGTTAGGTTTAGGTTAAGTTTAGATTATGGTTAAGGCTAGGTTTAGGTTAGGTTAAGTTTAGATTATGGTTAAGGCTAGGTGTAGTTTAGGGTTAGGTTAAGTTTAGATTATGGTTAAGGCTAGGTGGAGTTTAGGGTTAGGTTAAGTTTAGATTATGGTTAAGGCTAGGTGGAGTTTAGGGTTAGGTTAAGTTTAGATTATGGTTAAGGCTAGGTGTAGGTCAGGGTTAGGTTAAGTTTAGATTATGGTTAACGCTAGGTATAGGTCAGGGTAAGTTTAGGTTCTGGTAATAAAATTGGAAGGTTTGGAACTCTGTTCAGATTGATTGATTTCTGTGTGTTTAGTCAGTAATTGGTAAACATGTATGAGGTCAAACTAGAATCAGTACACACTGCACCAATCCCGTTATTGTCCTTTAATCACACATGTTGCTCTTGTGGCCAGGCTGAGGGTGGTGGTGCACTCATCTACTGTGCAGCATTGCTTGAACAAACATGATCTTCCAGGAGGAATCGTAAGAATTAAACTTTACCTGTGACCTCGTCACAAAACTCAAGGTGGAAGCGTTCTGGAAAACATCTGGTACACGCCTGATGGGTCTGAGAAACAAGTGCAGAAGCGAGCTGATGGGAGTTTGAAGGGCATGTGAAGGGCATGTGAAGGGCATGGGAAGTATGAAAAGGTGTGGTATAATCAACCAGATGTAGCTCGGCTAGCTTCACAGCCTCATTCTTAGAACTTTGAGACAGTCCACAGACGTACACCATCACTGTTCTCCCTGAAACTAACTTCTGTTGCAACTTGCAGATCCTTAGAGTTTAAGGGCTTCATTCTCTGAGCTCACTCTCAGCACAATACCTCCAACAAAACTCTCAAAACTCCATCCCAGCTGCCTGCAGGCACACAAAAACAGCAGGCGGTGTGTGAAGTCAGTGTGTGTGTGTGCGTATCTGTGTGTGAGTGGGGAGACAGGAGGCCGGTTTTAGCTGAGCGATGCTGACCGCCCGAGCTTCGAAAGTGCTGCTCCGGAGCTGACGTCTGCCAGATCTCACCTACAGATGGCCGAGGCCTCTGTGCAGCGGCCCACACCAGTCACAGCCACAAACACACTCGCAGCATGCCATCAAGGCCCGTTCTCTGCATAAACACACAACTTTCCAATCCAAGCTCTGTCACATGTAGGACTGGCTTCTTGGGCCACATCAAACTGTCAAAGTCAAACTTAGCCCCCTGAACTTTCACAGCTTTATAAACAACACACTCAAGTGCAGTTTTACAGCTTAAATACTGGCTGTGCAAACAAAAGCTTAAACTGTTACTAGGTGTAAGAGAATAACGAGAGCCGATGTGGTGCACACTGAAGGGTATCCTCAAAATGCAGACAACCCCTTCCATTACACTGGCTGCAGTACAGTAACAATGCTGCTGCTAGACGGACTAGAGAAAGCAATATGGAGTATAGGTATGTTTAAAATATTAATAGAAAACACCTATGGTAAGTACTAGGGCTGGGCAGTATGGCCAAAAATGTTTATCATAGTATTTTTAAAAATGTTGCTGGTTTCATGGAATATCATAGTGTTTTTTCTCCCCCTATGACTTTCTATAGGTTTGCAGCTCAGCTCTTTATTACCTTTATTACCTTTAGTACTTTCTACTTTTTTTAATTTATCCCCTACCCTATTTATTGTTTAGTGTCATTTTCCTTTAGTTTAAGACTGTGTTCTGTGTTTCTTTGTTACTTGTCATGCATGTTGCTCTCACCAAGACAAATTCCTTGTATGGGTAACATACTTGGTGAAATAAAGAGATTCTGATTCTGATTCTGATTATTATGTGATGAGTACACAGGGGGGAAAAACTATTGCAAAAAACTATTGCAAGTATATCATAAAGGCTTTGTGTACTAAAGGGTTTGCTTGGTCTTTCATATACACAGTATATGAAGGAATCAGTCTGTATGAGACAGCCGCAGGATGTTAACAGTGTTTATTGCGCAGAACTGTCTCATAACACAACTTCTAACCTCATGAGGGTTATTTACCACCAATCCACACATTTAACAACCGTACAGATCAACAAAAGAACAGATCAAATACTTTAGCCTTTAAAACACAGCTTGGAAACTGAACTGTAGAAAGAATACAACATAGAGAAAGAGATTTACATACATTCTATAGAGAGAGAGAAGAGAGAGAGAGAAAGAGAGAGAGAGAGAGAGATAGAGAGAGCTGTTAGAATAGCTCTGCTTATGTTCGGTGTGGCTGAACACAGCTCTCTTCACTGTCTCTCAGAGACGCTGGTTAGCGAACTCTTGTAAAGCAAGTTATTAGAGAGCATTGATGGGGTTTATTTTAAATCAGGAGGCGGACGTGAAAACAGTGTGTTTGGTCACGGGTGTTAGCATACTCTAGCTAGCAACGCGTTAGTGCTAAGCGTTCAGGTCTGCCTGTGATGTTTTTAAAGTACGCAGCGCTAAATGATTTTTGTTGTAAAGCGCAGTGTTAGAGTATGTCAGAAACACGGACTGTTGGACAATCAAACCGCACAGCACTAATAAGGACAAATATATAGAGTATAGAGATAGAGTATAGATGTGGCATAGCTGTGAAAAGAATTAAGAATATGCATTTTTAAACAGTTCAAAAGGTTTGGAATTTCTTTGTTCTGAACCTAGTAGTTAAAGGTGCTGTATATGATTTCTGTTCTGTTTACGTTTTGTAAAATTCAGTGAGCTTCTGAAACTGTCAACAGTCATTCTCTAGACTCGCATACAGTGCCTTTAATAGAGCTGCGTCTTTGTTAAGTAAAATGTTAAGCGAACTAAGCTAAAGCGCCAGCATACACCTTTTGTATTCTATTGATGTTTATGTTTAAGAAATAACATTTACATTTTTAGCGACTCATCAAAACGTTTATGAAACGTTTGCTACAGCGGTCAGTCAGCAGGGACTCGTGCGTGGTTAGCTGCTGTTTGTGCGCTGTAAGCTGCTGAGGCTTCACTCCGCTGTCAAAAACAGAAAACAGCGTTCTCTTCTAGGACGTCCTGTAAAATTCATCAGACACAGGAAAATGCTCAATGTGTTAACTGAAGGTTTTGTGGATGTTGAAACCATCTGCAAGGCTTGTGCTATGAAAGCCAGCCGATACTGGAACACAGGAAGCCCATACAACTGGCGTGGGGTATTTCACACACTGCCCGCTGAACACACTGTTAGCTGTATTCGAAGCGATGTGCTTACTGTGGTTTGGTGCGATTTCTGGAGCTAACAGTCTTGCATTTGTACATTCTCTCTGCAGTTCTAAAACGCCATGATTTATTCATGTTCTGTCAGGTTTTCTGCCTCCAGAACTGATCAGAACGTTTGAAATGCGAGACTTTCTGGATGTTACTTTATTAGAACTTTATTCTCCATGTTCTACAGCTTTCTCAGTCATTTTAGGATCATCTACAGCTCTGCTCATCATTCCAGAAACATCCACAGTTTCTTTTCTTACCTCTGAGCTTCACAGCCTCCCACTAATGATCCGAAACCTGGGAAGGTGCTCAGGATTAGCATATTAGACTCATTCTATGCATTTATCTCCAACCAAAGGATACTTATATACACTAATAAATAGACTAATCAACATCCATTACATGCAGGTCTAACTCAACACACACTTCTGAAACTGCATCAGAAACTCATTAGCTATTCTATTTGAGATTGCTTTACAATGCTGTGCATTCAGCTACCTGAAGTTTCGCTCCAAGCGTGGGATAAAGGGATATTAAAGAGCAGTGCTATGGAGCAGTGCTATGGAGCAGTGGAAGAACTGTGTTCTCTGGGATGAGTTGGGGAGTTAGGGATGAGTGGGAGGTGGGGAGCATCCAACATCCTTACCTTCCTACTGCTCTGGTCACTGAATGCAATCAAATCCTCACAGCAATACTCCTCCAAAATCTATTAGAAAGCCTTTTCCTGGGACATCAGAGACAGTTACTCCAACAGAAGCAGGATAAACATTTTTAATACCCTTGAGGTGTCCCAATACTTTTGTCCATTTAGTTTAGTCTGAGCTTTAAATAAGCTTCCATTACATGTTAGCTGCATTAGCCTCACAGCTTTGCCGCAAAAGTCACAGAAGCAAACTTCTGACACCAGACATGTCCAGGCTGATGGGGAAGTGAGGTGGGGGTAAGTGGAAAACTGTGGGAACTGTACTTCCAAACATCTCAGAAATGAGCACGAGCTCAGGGTTAGTTTCTTCCGGTAAGGGTCGAGTGCTGAACATAAATCTGACATATTTCCTTACAAACAGCACCCAAACGTAACATGAATATTACAGTATCATTCTACCAAATTAATTATTGATGAAATATCAGACCGTATACACTCCTAATGGCTCATGGCGTCCATTTCCTGAACCAACGGAAGCAGAAATTTATAGCTAATCGATAGGCTCTGGATATGCAGCCACGTGGCTAAGGGGCGCAGAAGATATTAGTGGGTCTTTAACATGAGGACCTTGGGAGCACATTAGCAGTTGGATTAGCATATATAGATCCACTAGCATTACTAGCTCCACTCAACACAAATGAGAGCTATTGGCATGCTGTATCATTACAGAGACGTCTGGGCGTTAGCGCTCATCGCTGAACCGGGAACAGGAATCCACTGACGAGGTGGGAAGGGCAACCTCTGAGGTATTGATTACAATGTGCAGGTTAGTACAGGTATGTACACTACATGTCCAAATATTTGTGGACACTTTTAAAATCAATGCATGCAGCTACTTCAGGTTGCACCCATTGCTGACACAGAAGTGCAAATGCACTCACACATACAGCACTTGTTTAGCCCTGTACTGCCAATAGAATAGGACTCTCTGGAGCAAATTAACATGAACCTTGACATTGGGCACCATGCTGCCTAATGGCAGGTGTGGGCTAGAGGAGTATAAAGCCCCCCAGCATTGAGCTGTGGATCAGTGGAAGGACCATGTTCTCTGGAATGATGGTTGGTGCTCCATCCAATACTTCTGTTGGGGAGTTGGGGATGAGGTGGGTGCCTTTGTGTGGCATCTGGGCTGCCACACAGCTCATCAATACCCTACATCCAACAATCCATGTCAGCCAACACAGACATCTGATTAGATCACTCAGACCCATGTAAGTATGGTTTTACTTCTAAAATACCAGACACTGACTGTGCTGTGATATGAAGGGAAGAAGCCCACAGCCAGCCAAGTCGGACAGAAGCTAGTGGGGAACCTCCTTTAAAGAGAGGCCCGTCAGAGCGGAGGCTACAGTGCGTGGCGGCTAAACGAATCCAGATAGGGTAGACGAATAATTGGCTTGCTGATGGATAGATGTATTCCTCTGAGTATTTGCTTTGGGAGAGCTCATCTGTCAGTCGACAAATAAAACACTCTATGGCTTCTTAAGTGCTCAATTAATTTGGAATGCGTTCCGCATGTTAAAAGCTAGATTTGTGTGGAAGCAATAATACTAATGTGGACTAATAATGTTTGCGGCCCGCCGCGCCCGGAACCGCCGAGTGACGCCTTCCTAAACATTACTGAGCAAACGGCCTGAATGACTGAACGCAGGGCTGACTTTGTTTCCAGGAGTCAAACATAAAGACAACAGGTGAGGAGATGAATCAGTCCAGAAACAGTATTAGCCTTAGAGGTCTACACTATGTCCAAATGTCTGTGGACACCCCTTCTAATGAGTGCCAGGTGTGGGCTAGGGGGGTGTAAAGCCCCACAGTGGTGCTCCACCCAACACTTTTTAAATTGAGCTGGGGTGGTGATCCCCCAACATTCAGACCTCACTAATGTTGTTGTCACTGAATACAATCAAATCCTCACAGCAGTGTACAAATCTAGTAGAAACAGTAGAGTCAGTTACTCCAACAAAAGCAGGATAAACTCTTTTCCCCTCCCCTGAAGTTTTCCTTTTTTTCTGCCAATTCGGTTCTGCCAGTTAACCCACCCGCTCGCTGCTCCCACTAGTACAAGCAATGCCCCCGACACTAGCAGGGTAAAGATGTCCGATACACGTGAAGCCAGCAGCTCCACCACACCAACTAACATACGGTCACGCTGCGCCAGCCAACATCACTCCCTGCAACATCTACGCATCTAGCTCAAGCCCTCTACTGAGGAGACTGCAGGCCTGTACACCATATGAGTTACTACATGACTAAACCAACTCGCTCTCTCACTCACTCACTCACACGTGGCTGTGTGTCAGTATGACCAGACTGCTGCTGTTCACACTAATATTTCACCTGTCTCTCATTTCTCAGGCTGTTCTCTCCCTCACTGATTATACTCTCCCTTTTTTCTCTACCTCGCTCACCCATCCTCTCTCTCTCTCATTACTTACACTCTGTCTGCTTCTCCCTCACTGTATTTTTCTCTTTCACTCTCTCCTCTTCATCACGCCTTCCTTCGGTCTCCCTCTCTCTCTCTCTTCCACTTACTTTTGCTCTCGCTTTTCCTTCCTCACTCTCTCTCTTTCCTACCTTTGTGTTTTCCCTTCTCTCTCTCTCTCTCTCTCTCCTCTTTTCTGTGCTCTGTGCTCTCTCTCAGACACCCGGAGTCTTCCGTCTGGTGCTTATCTTTCTCCCGCCACGCTCAGTCATTTTCTGTCAACCCTTTCATCCATCTTCTCATGCTCCCTCCATCTTGGCAGCTGGGCCGCTCCCTGCACTGCGGAGCGTGGCACACAGCCCATCCACGAGGGGCCACACGGCTACGGAACCGCTCAAACACACACACACACACACACACACACACACACACACACACACACACACACACACACACACACACACACACACCCCTTGACACTTCTGTTATATCCAAGAGTGTACAGAGAGTGTAGCATGAGTAGAGGGAGCACGGGAGAGTAAGAAAGAGAGAGTGAGAGACCAAGGAAATGAGAGGATAGAAGAGCAGAGATAGCAAGAGAGTGCGAGAGAGCGCGAGAGAGCGAGCGAGAGAAATAAAGAAAGGAGGAAAGAAAGAAAGAGTACTGAGAGAGACACAGTGAGAGAAAGAGATAGGGCAAGAGTGAGAGCAGAGACAGCAAGAGAGAGCGAGAGAGAAAGACCGAAAGGAAGAAAGTGTAGAGAGAGAGAGAGAAAGAGAGGGCAAGATAGAAGAAGAAGGTGAGAGCATGTGTGAGTGCTGACATTCTTCTGCACGCCAGAGAGAGAGAGAGAGAGAGAGAGAGTGTGTGTGTGTGTGTGTGTGTGTGTGTGTGTGTGTGTGTGAGAGAGAGAGAGAGAGAGAGAGAGTTAGTGAGAGTGAAAACAGTCTCAGTCGGCCAGAAAACAACCTGTTCTGGAGTGCGTGGCTGTGAAGTGTTGTGTGTCTGAAGAGGGAAATCCAGAACCTCGACTCTGAGTCTGAACGTTCCTCAAGCTCTGCAGAAGGTTTCACAGTGATCTGCAGATCAGCAATCCGTGTGCTGAACGGTTAGTCAGTACAGGTCGCCCTCGAACACGATCCTGCTGAGATAAACACCAGCTCCCGTAACGTCTGAACACCGAGCCCCGTCACCAGCTTCCAGTCGTCCTCTTAAAGAGCAACACAGTGTGCTGTCTGTTCCCTCACACTGATACTGACCTGATATTGACCTGACCGTGTTACAGTAAGGGGACTGTTGCATGTGTGTGTATGTGTGTGTGTGATTGTTAGTGATTCAGCAGAAGAAAAGAACACACCCAGTCTGATAAGATCTCTCTGGCAGCCAAGTCATCAACGTGACACTGGGGAATATATTACTACAGCCAGGAAAACAACCTCCTACTTTATTCAGTACCAGCGTTCAGGGACCACGAACACACCCAGCAAGTACGAAGCTCTGCTCTGATCAGATCATGGCTGAAGCCTGTGGCTCTCAGTCCTACAACAGTGGGTTCAGCGCAGGTGGAATTTCTTTAAGCCCCCCCCCCCAAAAGAAGCAAAGCAGCCAGAAGCAAAATTTGGGTCTCCTGCAAATCTACTGGGACGCCCAAACCTTTGCATAATTGCTTACATCTACTGGGTTGTGGAAACATCTGCATGGTAGGGGACTTACAATGGGGACCCATACTCCTCTGGTCAGAACTATCTATCTACCACCACATAATACTGTTCTACTTCTCAGATGTAAAATAATCATATAATATTCATAATAATCATATAATCATCATAATCAATAATGAGAGTAATGATGGGTAATGGTGGTAGTAATAATAGTGGCAGATTAAGAGTAAGTGTAGATTTGAACATAGTCATTAGGTAGGCAGCAGTGGCATGAGGGTGGGTAGCTAGTCTGACATGGGTGGAAGGGGAGCCTGGTGGTCCATTTGGTGGGTGACAGGGTGGTAAGGGGAGACTAGTGATCTGATGCAGGTAAAGGGGACCGCAGCAGTCTCTTCTTCTGGTCTTCTAAAGACTTGTGTGTTCACACTCGGCTTCCCAGTGACAACTGTCTAAAGACTGCAGGCTCGAACCCCAGTCATGAAGAAACATTTACCAAGAATACTGCAGGCTGATACCAGACCGGCTCTAGTTTTAGCCCTCTGGAGTCTAAAGCCTATCAACCACTTCTGAGGTAGTTTGACAGGCCTTGAATATTTTAAATATTTAACCTACCTAGACAGTGTGAAATGTCCTCATGATTGTTTGAGGAATTTCTCTATTAATAAACAAGAAGCAGAGACCAATCGATTCAGACTCTCTGCAGTACTGTTGTGGAATTGTGACGATAAGTATCTGGACTCTGGTTCTGTGACAAAACTCTTAAGAGAGCAGATGCAAATGGAGCTCTGTGGAAAGGAGGCAGTGCAAGGTGGGGTGTTGGGAATTTGGGGAAAATTAAGTCATTAAGATAAGAACCCTGAGGAGCTCGTCTTCACTCAGCTCAATCAGCAGGTGTAAAGAAAGCGTGCTCCACAAATGTGCCACTCTTCTCTGAATGGGATAGAATGGAGAACAGAGCTGGGTCGGTGGGTTGTGGGTTTGCTTGTTGTTCGTGAGGTTCCTCAAAACCAAACTTAAAAACAACAAGTCATGTTTTATATTTAACCATAATTTAATTCTGTGGCAGTAATGTGGTAATCACCATGGATGATCAGTTATCTTTCTCAAGTCATGTCGCAAACGTAACTTGGTCCTGCAGATTTCTCCTGTACAACATCCAGAGAATTCGTCCCTTCTTCTCTAGAGAGTCGCCCAGGTGCTCGTTCAGTCTCTCGTCACTTCAAGACTTGACTACTGCAGCTCTCTTCTGGCTGGTCTCCCTCTGCGCACCATCAGACTCCTGCAACTTATCCAGAATGCAGCGGCACGGGTCGTCTTTAACGTTCCTAAATTCAGCCATGTCACTCCACTGCTGCGTTCTCTCTTCACTGGCTTCCTGTAGCTGCTGCCCAGGTCATCAGATTCAAAACCCTGACGCTGGCCTACAAAGCCAAGAAAGGACCAGCCCCTTCATACTTGATGGCAGTGGTCAAAAGCCGATCTGCACCAAGAGCCCTTCGAGCTTCAAGTACGGCTCGGCTCGACCTGCCATCCCTAAAAATCCACAGAAGACGAGCGTCCAGGCTTTTTTCTGTCCTGCACCAAAGTGGTGGAACGAGTTTCCTCTGGGTGTCCGAACGGCCGAGTCGCTCGCTGTCTTCACACGCAGACTGAAGACACACCTCTTTAGAGAGTACTTGGGCGAATAGCAGAGTACTATGGTCTACTTATTGACTTGTGTTTAGTAGAGTCTAAACTTAGAGTATCTTTGAATTTGTAGTCTATTTAAACTAGCTGAGGTTTTTCTTGGGTAAATAGCAAAGCACTTTTGTAAGTCGCTCTGGATAAGAGCGTCTGCTAAATGCCTTAAATGTAAATGTAATAGTAGTGGCGTATATGTTGATGGTTGTGGTGTAACCCATGATCCGTATGGATTGCCCTCTGCGGTTCGGAATGCACGGCAAAGTTTTACCATAACAGACTTTGAGGAAAAAAAAGTTACAAATACACACAAATAAAGAGACCACGTCAAAATAAAAGCCACTGATATGAACACAGCAGAAACACAACATTTTCAAACTGAAAGCTAAAATGAGCAACTCCCTTTTTTGTTTTTGCTGATCTGAACAATTCTGGGAAAACTGATTAACTGATTTTCAGCTGCTGCTACTGGCTGCACATTTACATTTTGACAGGAAGGTTATTGGAGTTTTATGTATTTTCTTAATAGCAGAAGTTCATTACACAGTGGATGTTAGAATAAGGTATTCACAGAAGAGGCATATAATAGTGTGGAAACTGAGCGAATATCCTTCCTTGTTCATAATCCGAACAATCAATTATTCAAGTCAAATAATCTGCTAATTATTGAAAAATCGGAATAGTCGTTTGTTGCAGCCGTAATCTAAAAGTTTCGGCTAATGAAACTGAATGCAGTTTAGGCTACAGTTTCTGTGGAGCTTCTAAACTATATAAGAAACAAATGCCAGCATAATGAATTAATACCCTAAATTTTAAGGCCCCTTAATGAACCACTGTCATTTTACAGTGTCTTCTGATTCATCAAAACAGTCACAGACTCTCTGCTGGAATATCTGAGGAAAGTCAAACCTTCTGCGATTGTTAAAGGGCTTGTTTGCATACTGCAGCGTTCAGCAATATCCCTGTGTCAAAGGCCAACACAGAGATAACGATTATCATTATAAAACACTGTAGTGTACAGCATTAATAAGAATGAACATTGTGCACTATGTAGCAGACTGTGAAGGTCACTGAGAAGGCCGAGGAAGAGAAAGTGTGAGCAACTGGTAGTTGCCTCTCTTTTCAGCACCTGACAGAGCGGACAGTTATTTACTCATTCAGTCATTCCTTGTACTGAAACCCTTTCAATCCTCCTTCTTCTCCATCTCTCCTTCTCCCCATTGTTTCTCGCTCTCTGTTTACCCATCCTGCATGTGGGTCAGATGAAGGTCTTCACAGACCTCAGAGTGTCTGAGCGGATTTGGATCAGATACCCAGTCATATGTGTTTACCAAACCTGGCTTTGGAAACCGATCTCAGATCAGTCGTTTGTGAACCAGTGTCTAGATAACGAACAACGGAGGGAAATATCAATGGGTGAACTGACCGTGATCCCTGCAGAGTCCCGGCCTCAAATAAAAGAGCAGAGACAGAAAGGCTAGAAAACTCCAATGAACCCTCATATCTTGCTGCGCTTCTACACTCACCAGAGCTCCTCATCTCCTCGTACCTTCAACTACAACTCTACCACACAGCCTGACTGTCAGAAAACACAGTCACCAATAACTGCCCATATTTATGTAATAAGTGATAAAATTATTATAATAAAATAAATATAAATCAAAATACAAACACACATATAGACCTTTTATTTATTATGAACCACCAGAGAATCTACGTATGTAATCTGAGAGTTTATATGTTGATGGTGGTGTTATTTTTCACTATAGGGGGTGTCCACAAACATTTGGACACAGTGTAGATCTGCACTGATGTCCCACTGTTTCTCCTCCAAGACAATCCCATTATTCTCATTTAATCTGAAAACTCTCTCTCAACAGCAGAGAAGAGAACAATGTAAGATCTACGTTCTTGAGCCACTCTCTCTATGTATTGGTTTTGAACCTACCACAACCAGACTGCACTATGCAAGGGTGACCACAGTGGACATGTGGTCAAGACCTATTGATGAGGAGTTTGGAGTCCCCTTCAATATCAGCTAAACGATAGATCAGTCGAGCCCTACCACCAACCAGATCAGTGAAGTTCAACCCTTACCATCGCTGCTCCTCATGTATATAAACCCAGCCAGCCAGCGCGAGCGGAAAGCACACTTCCTCAGCTAAAATAGAGGCATTTGTCAGCCGGGGAATATCAGCCAGTGCTCTCTGCTATTCGTAAAGCACCAGGTCTCATTCTTATTTATGGAAAACTTTACGATTCAGCACGAGGCCTGCCTCTGCTGCTGCTAGTGATTCATAGTCTTGGGGGTGATGATAAAGATTATGGGCCGGCTGCTCTGCACCTACACTAAATATCTGACTCAGAAGATGTATGAAAGGATGGAAGAGGAGGAGAGGGGGAGAGGAAAAGGGAAGGAGAAGATGGTAAAAGGCCTCTCCAGGCACACAGCTGCTTCCTCGGCCTTTTCAGTGGCCTTTCATAGAAAAAGGGACAGAAAACAGACTTCCTCCTCCCTCCGACGCTGCAGTAAAAAAAGGTCTTTGTGCCCGCCCACATATCCGCCCATTGCGTTATCCCAGGATAGAGGAAAAAAACAAAAAACAACTAAAAACATCACGTCATCACAGCACAAGTCAAAAGAGAAAGGTCTGCGTGAATGAGTAACTGAATGAGTCACTCCAGCTCGAGTGTAGAACCCAGCTGTGTCTGAGACGCGTACAGGTGCTACGGTTTCTCAGGGGAACTGAAAGGAGATGGAGCTGATTGTGTAGAAGGTCATTAAGTGTAAATTAAAAAGGTTATTAGAGCTGAATGGGGGTTTGACGTTTCACATGTCAATCAGAACTTTAAGTAATTAAAGAGATTCTGCGGCCTCAGTAATCGGTAATATCAATTAAAACATAATACACTGGAAAAGACTCAAAAAATGTGTATATATATATATATACACACACACACACACATACACATACACACACACACACACACACACACATATATATATATATATATATATATATATATATATATATATATATAAACATCTCAGAAAACTCTTTACTTACAGTCACACAGGGATGACTTCTTTCTCGGCTACATTTGTAAGCATACCTAGTTTTACCTCTTTCTTTTCAAACACTGAAAAATTATTTTTGCTAACAAATAAATAAATTCATAAATAAATAAATGTCATCTGAAAGACCTTGCATTAAACCAAAAGCTGCAGAATTCTCGATTAGATTAAATTTGATGGAGTTTTTCTCTTCATTTAGAACTACAATCATGATTCTGACGATTCCAAAACATACCAATTTTGTACAAAATAATATGTATATTTAGTAAATTCTTAGTAAAAAAAAAATACTATATGTAAAGTAGCAGCTCAGCTCAACGGAAACAACAGAGAATATTTACTTATGCATAATGGATCATTTGTCTATTACAAATCCAACTCACCAAACACTAATCCGTTGCTTGACCTGTGCTCTGACCTGTATTCAGGCTTCGGTGCACCAGCCTGCAGATTCCAGTGACGGCCAGCATCGCAGCGAAGGCCAATTGTGCGCTCTCTGGGCCTAGGATGCCGATGGCTAGTAGCATGACTAGGGCTTCGAACCAGCGGTCCTCTGATTTTAGTGACAGCGCCTTCACACGCCTTGAGCGTCAGGATTATATCGGGATAAGGCCAAGGCATTTAGTACAAAGCGCATAGCGTGACCAGGTGTAAACGAGGTCTAGGCAGCACCGATCATCAGGTATCAACAGCATAAATGAGGTTAACGTGAGTTCGTTTTACACCAGGCGTCTGGTGGCAAAACAGAATGTGAGGGACAGCTGCCGCACCAACTGAGATTGGCATGCAACCATCACGGTGCTGCAGTGAGCGATGCTTGCAGTCCATATGCTCTGCAGAATCAGCAATGTTCTTATATTGAAGTGTAAATGCTTCTTTAGAGTTATTTAAATACTTATTTTAGGGTTTTATTAGTTTATTAGTTTTATTAGTTTATTAAGCTTCTGTTGGAGTAACTGTCTCTAATGTCCAGGAAAGAAGGCTTTCTTCTAGATTTTTGGCTCCACAGTTCAATGCTGGGGGGCTTTATACCCCTCTTGCCCTCACCTGGCATTAGGCAGCATGAGGCCAACTGGTTCATGTTTATCTGCTCCATATTCTATTCTATTAATACTTCTCTCTAAAGGGACTGAACAAGCCTTGTGGGTGCATTTGCACATGTGTGTCAGCAATGGGAGCACCCTTAAAGTAGCTGAATGTATTCATTAGCAGGGGCGTCCACAAACATGTGGACATGTAGTGTAGCTCGGCACCTGTTGTAAACAGTTCTTTAAACAAAGCTTTTTTACTAAGAATTCAGCAAAACACCCAGGCCAATTCACTGCAGCAGGACTTCATTCTGTTTCACCATTAAAACAAGTGGTGTGAGATCTGTCCTCCACCAGAACGATTCCGGCTATTGAGCAAATCTCCGATTTCATAAACAAAGCCTGACGCCTGCTCCGTTCAGCGGCAGATCCAGGCAACACTGTTGTCTAGAAATCGAGGCTATTGATAGTCTAATGAACCTCTAGCTAAACACAGCTGCTGTTGTAGCTCTCCACCTGTTGTCAGGGCTTTCATGTGATATAATAATGTTTTCATATGATATAATAATAGTAATATTTAGAAAAGTCGGTCACTGGGTGCAATCATCAGCATCAACAATGGTGATCCGCGGAGTGCAGCCAGCATTCCAAACAACACAACTGAAAAGGAGGAGACTTATTTTTGGACAATGGGGAAGAACTTTGGCTCATCTTTGTGGAAAACCACACAAACAAATACTGTTATTTGCGCTCGAGTCCATCTGTTGTTTTTCAGCCGTAACAAGCTGTCTTTTCTTAAAGATAGAAAAGAAAGCACAAGTTAAACATTTGCACTTCGCCTACGTCTCTGTGTTTCTGCACTGCTCAACCTGTTGTCCTGAAATCACCAGCAATTTGGTGGCATACTGACAATGATATGGGTGAAAATAGTAGGCTTGCTGTATTTAGAAAGTACTCGATGTCATTCACTCAGATGACAGAGCTGAGGAACACTGTTGAAAAAAACAACAACTGTATCTTCTGTGCTCCTGTAAAATTCAGCGTATCCATAAAATGCAGGCTTAACATTAGGATTAATTAGCTTCAGCTAGAAGCTTTCCATTCAGACAGCGGTGAACTGTGTTACAGCTACATTAATGGACACCATCATGTTTTTATTGCGTACAATAATTCAATAATATTGATCACATGACTTAAAGGCAGGGTATCTATGAACCTAGAACTAAACAAAAACAAAAAAAATAAAAATAAAATCATGACTTCCATAAGCTGAACAGTTTCCAATTGTCATCACCGACACCCAGTGAGAGAAATGGCAGCTGCCAAATAATTCTGTAGCTCGAAATATAAAGAATACTGTATATCATATACAGTAAATTTCCCCATTATGGAACTAAGAAAGCATTATCTTCTCGTACACAGGGGTGGTTCACTAGGCAATGTAAGCAGCCTATGAGGCCCCCATGAGCTATTGGGCCCCATGAAATAGAGGCCAGATTTGTGTTAGGCAAGTAAGTAGGGTTGGGCGATATGGTAAAAATACTATACTGCGATATTTAAAGACTTTTGTGTTATACATGATATTTATCACAATACATGTAATCACAGACTAAATACATCAGTAGCGACAGATTCCTATAAACTACTGTTCAGATACGCTCCTGTACTGAATACAGTGATTTTTATTCGACATCTGCTGCTCTTTATCTAATTAAACCAGCCTAATTACACTGATAGTAATGAAACCTGCAGCTGATCAGTGTTTATTAAACACCAACAGTCTCCTCCACATGCCAAGAAAAGCATATTGTTATCACAATAACAACATGTATCACCATATGATAAAATATCAGCATATTGCCCAGCTCTACAAATAAGGCAATACAAATCTATGAATTGGGCACAGGGTCATTAGCACATAAGGCTCTTCGATGTGATCCATGGGGGCCCCACCTCCCAACTTAAAGGACAGATCTGCAGTGGTAGCCAAAGAGGGCTTACACATTTTTTAGGCATTATTAGGCTTATTATTAGGTTATGGCTGATCAGTGTATGCAAACCTGGTTAAATTACAGGTTCTATTTTTATGAGGCAAAAATAAGTTCACATCAGCATAATAATTATAATCATAAATCATAATTATTAAATAATTAATTCAATAAAAAAAATATTTGCTTTATTAAGCATATTGCAAACCCCCCCCCCCCCCATCAATGTGTTTAGTGTAGTAAATAAACAGTGTTTGTGTTTAAAATATGCAGAAAATAAAATCTATTATTTATTTACTAATCCACAAAATGTGTGATTTGATCAGGGGTGCCCAAACTTTTGCATAAGATTGTATATAACATTTTCGATGTTCAAGTAACCCAATATTTGTAGATTACCGGTGGCTTATTATTCAGTGCTAAATTCTGTGCAAATTGCTTACGTTAAATAATTTTTATATTATTTTAAATATTATAATGGACTTTTTACACTATTTCCTCCCCAATGTAATCATTTCTTGTTCCCACGCCACTAGCGAGACCCCCTCCTATCACACGATGTGAGTGGTGAAAGTGCCAAAGCATCTTTTTGAAGTGCCACCAGTGCAATGTTACTGGACAGCTCAACATGCTTGGAGGAGAACACTAACTTCCAGTCACATCAGCTAACGGATGCTTGTACTGACTAGGATAACACTGAATGATGGGGGTGAGGGAGCCACCCAGAGAAGCCATCCTACCATCCAGAGCATACAAGGCCGGTTACACTCTCTGGAGAGCCTGGCTAAAGATAACTGGAGATCAAATCTGCAAGCGCTTAGACAGCTGCTCCACTCATGCATACATTTCCATTACCATTAGACACTGCTGGAATTTGGGAAAACCTGCAAGTCATTCATCCTGTCAGTACCAGCAGGTCCTCTGCCAGGGCTCAGGACCTTGGCATCATTTGATGCAGTTGACAAAGTGAATGTCAAACTCAAAGAGCAAATGTTGATCTGTTCCATTTAATCTGTCCTCTTCAGCCTAAGGTCATGAAGCACATGGCTTCCCGTTAGCCAGCAGGAGAGCATTTCCTGCGCGTTCGGCTGCACGAGGACAGGAATCACGGAGGGAGGCAGTGATCGTTAGCTTTGCTTTTATCTCCAAGGACATTTAAAGGCCCTAGAGGTAGGCCATCCAGACATCAGATAAGCATTATCTCGATCAATCAATAGTCTCTGCCTGTCATCCTTTTTATAACCTTTATTTAATCCTGGTAGGGCCACTGAGCATGCTGCTCCACAGGTGCTCTTTTCAAGTGCAGGACCCTGAAACTTGGGGTTAAGTGCCTTGCTTGAGGGCCCAGATGGAGTAACCCTAGTAAAGTGCCCGAATAAAAGGCCAATGGAAGCTGTAGCTCGCAGGTTTGTGGTTTAGAGACTTTGCACTTGTATGCTCCCCTGTGTAATTAGCAGTCGGATCAACCCTTTGTAATATAAGTAAATAAGGAAGATGAGATTGCCAAGACTGTGTTCATCAACGTGAGAAGAAAACCATAATGTGCTCTTTTCACTAAAGGTAAAAAAAAAGGATAAAGGTGCACGTATTCGTCACTGTACAGTGTGGACTGTACAGCGAAATGTGTCCTCCGCATTTAACCCATCTGGTAGTGAACACACACTCACACACACACACGTGTTAGGGGCAGTGAGTACACACACACACCCAGAGCGGTGGGCAGCCAACTCCAGCGCCCGGGGAGCAGAGAGGGTAAAGGGCCTTGCTCAAGGGCCCAACAGTGGCAGCTTGCCGAGCCCGGGAATCGAACCCACAACCCTGTTATCGATATCCCGGCGCTCTAACCGCTGAGCCACCACTGCCCACACTACTTCACTACTGTGAAGCAAAGTATTTCTGATAAAATAACTAAAATAAGTCTTTTCTTGATGACAGGTGGGAGTGGTGGAAGGGTGGGTCTGAAACATGATATTATTGGATAATATCACATAATAATATACTAAATTTTTAGTAAAAAAATGATATGTAAAGTAGCAGTTCAGCTCAACGAAACCAACAACCATTAAACAACTGAGAATATTTACTTATGCATAATGGATCATTTGTCTATTACAAATCCAACTCTAAAATGGTTCATTAAGTATACTTCTTGTAAACAAATAAAATAAATACAATTAAAAATTAACTGCAAAACAGACCAAACACTAATCAATTGCTTGACCTGTGCTCTGACCTGTATTCAGGCTTCGGTGCACCAGCCCGCAGATTCTAGTGATGGCCAGCATCGCAGCGAAGGGCAATTGTGCGCTCTCTGGGCCTAGGATGCTGATGGCAAGCAGCATGACTAGGGATTCGAACCAGCGGTCTTCCGATCAGAGTGACAGCGCCTTAGTCTTAGCCAAGTCTTTTCTTGATGACAGGTGGGAATGGTAGAAGAGTGGGTCTGAAACATGATATTATTGGATAATATACTTTGGCCTCACCCATCCAAACTGGTGTATGATGATGGAATCAAAAAAGACATTTTAGAGGCAGAAATGGGTCATTGCAACATTGGATGAGAGATTACATAAAAACACACAGTATTATATACTGGAATGTGTGATATAATGAAAGTCTGCTTAATGGGATATTCTACTGATAAACAAAAATGTTGCTATATAAGCAAATCTTTCCGTTATTTGGTGTAAAAATGATCAATTGTAGAAAGCTCCATTCTAGTTCTTCCCTTTTTTTCCTCCCAATTTGGTGCTGCTCATTAACCCACCCCTTCAGAACTCTGATGCGCTGAATTTCAACTGAAGTATTTCAACAATTTGCAAATTGCTCTTCTCAGTGCATCTTCCTGCACTGGTATCTAGATCTGAGGCAGAACAGAATGCTGTAGGATCTCCAGAACAAGAGCTGGTGAACATTGGTGAGGTGAGCAAACTGCTGGGTGTCTTCTGCTCCCAACTCGCCTGATCCAATGAATGAACTACTGAACAAGCCTTTATCGAGGTGAACCGGTAGAAAAACACTGGACACTGGACTGGGTGCTCCAGGACCAGGTTTGAGAAGCTCTGCTCTGGGTGATGTGGTCAGTAAAAAGTGGACAACAGTGAGGCAATTTTTCAGACACAAATTAAGTGAAGTTTAGTTCTGGCACCTGGGCACACAGGCTCTGCTCACACATTCATCATAAAACCTGTTCATTACGGTTCGAGGGTTGTGCAGAAGCAGAACAGCAGACACACGTCAACCGCTGTGCTCTTAATTAGGCAGACATAAAGTGTGTTACGCCTTCTGTGTCCCCATCCACGCCCCACTCCGCTTTGTATGGGAATACGAGCAGAGATTATTTATAACCTTCTATAGCAGAAATCTCATTAAGGTCAATACCATAGAAGACATGTAGAGGAAGCCCCCTCTTGGTGGACCAAAAGTTACATGGATTGACAAAAAGTAAGATGGCGTGGAACAGCATTAACGAAAACCTGCTCCTACTTTTTCTTTGCCCAAACTGATATCGATAAAGAAATCTTGCAGGAACTGCACTTTCATTCCCAAACCGTAAAACCCACCGGCACTCCCTGTCCGTCAGTTCCGTCTTTCGGCCACAATTCTGACTAGGATACCCTGTAGCCTGGGATTTCTGCCACTGCTGGTAGACTTCAGCTACTTCCTTCACACTGTGGTCTTTGACACGCCCAAAAGCAATCACTCATTTTATTCATTTTAATCATCATTTGCTTTATGACTCATTTTTCACACATCCAACGAGATCCCCACTGCACTGTACCACCTCTTCTCAATCTATGAACCCCGTTGCACACCCCACAGGCATTTTTATCATCCTTATAGTCTCTGCAGGAGCCTATAGCGTTATACTCCCACCATAAACACGCAGGGTTATATAAATAAATATAATAGACTTATATTTTTTGTCCAGGGGAGCTAATTTCTTCTTTAACCTTAACGCTAAGTGTCATATTTGATACGTATTTGTGTTGTTCTTTACAACATTAGTGTGATAATTAAAAATGAAATTTTTATTTTACTAAACAAATAAACAATTTCGTTAAACAATTGGTCAGAAACTTAAATAAACTATAAAAACTAAATAGAATATAATAACTGTGATAAACAATATTACTGTCATTTTAAGACCAATTTATACCGCTAACATGTTGCTAATATAATAGCATAATAAAGCCATTATACCCTTAATTAAATTACAGTTTAACAGTAAGGGAGATTTCCTGTTTCCCAAAGTTTGCAGAATATTTTATATTATGTATTTAAAAAAACAAAAAAACAAAACAAAACAAAAACAAACACACATTTGCTTTGAGTACGACGAGAGAAGAGAATAGTGAGAATGGTGACGTTCATTGTTATGCAAACAAACATGCAGGTAAACAGTAGCAGGCCTGTTTGATGGTTCATGTGTTAAAAGATTGAACACTAATAAGCTTTAAAATGATCATTGTTGTTTTCATTGAAGAATTTTACTTAAGACGAATATCTAAAAGTAGGCCATCATGCTCAAACACCAAGTATTCAACTACCCCACAGGAAGAATCCCCCCCCCCTCCGATAATCCATCCGGAATGTTCTTCTGAGATTCTCAATATTGATTCCCATCAATTAGGGTGTGAGGATTTTAATATGCATTAAACGTTCAGAACTGAAGCTGAAACTGTATTGGGATTTAAAATTGCAGATACACCTTTTGGTTTCTTCAGAGCGTCTCGCATTTACCATCCTTCGTGGAAACCACTGCCAGTCATCAAAACTAGAAAAACTAGGCCACATTCAAATGGCTGGGCTTTCAATAAATCACATACACATACTAGGGGCTTTGATTTTAGGGTTTTACTTTATGGATGAGATTCTCCTTTGGAAGACTAAAAATAGCCGGATATGGAGAAGAGCAGGGTATGGGTGGGGACACAGCAGGTGTTGGATTTAGAAAGATGTTGAAAAAGTGAATATTAAAAAAAAATCACAAGTTTAGAACTCAATTGTAGCTAATCTGTAAACACACTGAAACCGATCTGCTTACATTAAGCAGCAAAAGTGTTACTGAAGCCAGGATGCTGGATGATCACCAACCAATCTCATCCCCAACTTCCCAACTCATTCACTCATGAATGCAGCACCAACCATCATTCCAGAGAGCACAGTTCCACTGCTTCACAGTTTAATACTGGGAGGATTTATACCCCTCTAGCCCACACCTGGCATTAGGCAGCATGGAGCCAATAGGTTCATGTTTATCTGCTCCAGAGAGTCCTATTCTATTGGCAGAATTACTCTACAGGGACTAGACAAGCTGTGTGTGCTTGTTCTAAACTTTGCAAAAAGTGTTAAAATACTAAATACGTTATCATCATTATACAGATTCTCTTTATTTCCATTTTTTTAAATTTAAAATAAATGTTTTATATTATATAAAGTTTTTGTTCTACTCAGGGTTGAAGGGTTGACCAGGGTGTGAATTGTGTTACACAGGTAGAATATTGTAGTTAGGAGTCTTGCCCAAGGCCTCCTATTGGTGTAGTCTGGTGTGTGGTGAAGTGTGGAATCAAACCCTAGCCTGCTACTGGAGGACGTCAAAGAGCTTCATTGCAAAGAAAGCTTTCAATCAAACACACACACACACACACACACACACACACACACACACACACACACACACACACACACACACACACATATATAGAACACAAATGTGCACACGGAAAACTCCCAGAAACACAAGGATGATGACAAGATGCAAAATGACAGAAAGTAAACAAGACATTGACTGCCTACAAAACTATACTGAGACACTTTTGCACATCTTTCAAAGCACTTTCAGAACATTTGTCAAGAACTCTTTGCATGCTGAAGAATTCAAAGACAGCTCTATGTTCTTTGACATCAAACGTGGGGAAAAAACTCCCACAAAAAACACTTCAGCACTTCCTTTTCATGTTCCCACATGGGTTTGGGAATATTTCTGATTGCACTCAAACTGCTCGCAAGCTTTTTCCTCCTGCCAACCATGACAATCATTATTTATTTCTCTAACTTTCTAAAGGGCAGCTCAACTCCATCACTTCTCTTAAATACGTAATCAGATTAAAGCCAAAAAGATGAGTTCAGCAGCTTCTGGAGTCCAAACACTGCCATGGTAGAGACGGAGCAATGAGATCCTGGTGCTGAACTGCATTTACACACATGGGCCACACAAATCTCATGTTGTTGTCTCCAGGTTTTGCCTCCAGGTCTGAACCAACATCACTCTGACTGGCTTTGAGAAGCAGTTGAACACAGTGAGGAAATATTGTGAAATACTGTGTAAAAATCCTAACGGACATGGCAGACAGCAAAGAAATGGGAGTGGGAAGAACCTTTAAATTGGTGAAGTTGGATCTTCACGGACACGTCTCTTTTACAAACATGGATTTTCTCTGGCATCACTCAAAAACCCCTTTACAGCAGCCCTTTTTTTCAGAGCGTATCATACACACTCATTTCAGCACCATGGACAGCTTCTAGTGCTGGTTCTGCTGACACAGATCCATTCCTGAGAGAACAGTCCTCGTAATTACAGCTCACACACTGTACTAGAAACAATAAGAACCGCAGCATTTTTCAGTAACATACTTTTGGACACATGCCACCATGTTGGAGGAAGACGTAGTCCGTTTTCCGTCCAGCCACTGACGATGAAAGAAGGAGCCCAGTTGTGGAGTTTTCTCCTCAGCACAGTTGAGGAGATTACTTGCAGTGTGTGTGAGAGCAGCGCAGCTGATCAGACATGCAGAGAGACACCCTCAACAGGCTGTGCGACTGAGACAATTAGCTTCAATAGCGGCTATTTTTAAAATGAAGGGCTTGTAGTGAGTGTGTTTCAAGAGCTTCGTCAACAAACCGGGTCCAAAACGAAGAAGAGGCGCAGTGGAATTCATGGAAGCCAAATTCATTATTGGATGCAAAATTCTTTTGATTGCATCAAACTCATTTCTCAGTTGAAACTGCTGCCGAATCGATCATGTAATTTTGAAAAACGAAAGCTTATAATTATGTTTTTTTTTTTATCTGATTTTTCCAAACTAACTCAGGCTAACAGTTGAACCTGTAACAATAATTAAAGTGGTGTAAACTGTCATTGAGCGCTCAAGCAGCCCTACTGTTGTTGTGTAACAGTGAGTCAATCAAACAAAACACACTAACTGGCAGCATTTTCATCAATACTGATAAATCCTGGGGTCGTCAATATCGCTCAATATTACAGCATTCCTTATGGAAAACTGTCGCCTAATCTAACATCTGACTAAATAACAGCAGCAACTCATAAAACAAGCTTTTAATGATAGTTTCTCTGCAAAATGTTTGCTTAGGTAACAGCTTTTGGGAGATCGACACCATTCCAAATCCAGACTGTTGGGTCTGGTTGAGATTAATAACAAGTGAGACGCAAAGGTCCTTTTTTCACAATGGCCAACACACTAGTAACACCCAACCAACCACATGAGGTACCACAGCAACCACACAAAGAATGAATGCAATCATGTAGTCAAGTCTTGAAATGAACAAGAGCGACTGAACAAGCACCTGTGTGGTCTCTCTAAAGAGGAAAGCCTGGATGCTGTACAGGAGAAATCTGCATGACCGAGCCAGAGTCAAGAACGAAAGACTGGCCATCCACGACTACACCAAGGCTTCATGCTTCTGCAGATAAAGTAAATCAGTGAATTCCCGAAGGAGATGACCGTGCCAGTAGTTCCAGGGAAGTACAGTAGCTCGGTCTTGCTGCGGTTGAGTTTCAGGTGATGAGCTGCCATCCAAGATGAGATTGGTTAATAGGCAAAGCTGACTAATCCGCTGCATTTAATATTTCTCTGTATTAATAAAAGTAGATTCAGTCCTAACTACTGCACTTTAGAAATGCATTTACGCATCATCATCAGCAGATATCATTATCACAAGACATCAGATATCAGTACTGACCCACAATGGTGATATCGTGCATCTTTAGAGGTACTGGTATGCCACCAATTAGCATGATTTCATTGGTGGAATGAACTACAGGGCAGTGGTGGCTCAGCGGTTAGAGCGCCGGGCTATCGATAACAGGGTTGTGGGTTCGATTCACGGGCTCGGCAAGCTGCCGGCTTTACCTTCTCTTCTCCCCGGGTGCTGGAGTTGGCTCCCCAACGCTCTGGGTGTGTGTGTGTGTGCTCACTGCCCCTAGTTCACTAGTGTGTGTGTTCACTACCACAGATGGTTAAATGCGGAGGACACATTTCGCTGTACATAGTACAGTGACAGATACTTGCACCTTTACCTTTTTTTTTTACCTTTAACTGGTGGCCACACAGTTTTATTCACTGTTAGCACCATTAGCATCCGTGACTGATCTATCCATTTAAGACTGTATCTTAGTCAAGCGTAGATCATTCCGAACAGCAACGTGTTCCTAAATGGATTACGCCCTAATTCAAAGTGAGTAGAATTCCCAGGAGCACTGAATTCTGCTTTAGCTTTTATAATAATTTTGCCATTTTTGCTATCTTTTAAGACTCCAAGTGATTGGGTTGAAACACACTGCTAAGGAAAGCGAAGGGAAGTAAATTAACAAACAATTGAAGAGAATATTGAGATCTATATATACACACACTCTGCAGTCAATTATAGAAGAGCAGCATTAAAATGAGAACAGTATGGGATATTTAACACACAATATAAGAGCTTCAAAGGAAGCAGTGGATGTAGAATCTCTCAGCCCACTGCTGCGGAGAGATTAATCGTACCTCAGAGCGACTCGTAAGCCCTCGTGCTGCCCTGCCGAAGCGCAGCGGTTGCCGCCTAGCCGTGGGAAGCAGAGGCAGCCTGAGTGTCGGCCATGATTTCTCACAGGGTTTAATTACAGCCTTAGGTCTGTTGGACCCCACCTAATCTGTTCAGGCTCAGAATAAATACCTCATCTAAAGTCTAAAGAAGGTCCTTGCACAACACACACACACACACACACACACACACACACACACACACACACACACACACACACACACACACACACACACACACACACTCATAAACACAACACTGCCCGACTGGAGAAAAGCCTCTGTTTTGCACTGGGCTGTAAGAAACTTCCTTTTAAACCAGTGCAGTTTGTAAGTATTTGGACGGAAATTCACCTTTCATTCCGTCCACATGTATACAGAAACTGGACAAACGGCCTAGTGTGAATTCATTGTTTTAGCAAGGTCACAAAAAGCCAAGATATACACCAATCAGCCATAACATTAAAACCACTGACCGGTGAGGTGAAAAACATTGATTATCTGGTTACAGTGGTGCCTGTCAAGTGGTGGAATATACATATTGGGCCTTAAGTGAACAGTCAGTGCATGAAGGGGATGAAGGTGTTAAAAGCAGGAAAATATGGACAAGCACAAGGATCTAAGCCACTCTGACAAGGGCCAGACTGTGGTGGCTAGACGACTGGGTGGTCAGATAATCTCCAAAACCTCTGGCAGATCTTGTGGGGAGTCTGCGGTATGCAGTGGTCAGTACCTACCTAAAGAGCTGCAATAAAAAAAAAGAACGACCGATGAATCTGGTGAACCGATGAAGTAATATTGCGCCAGCCTGGACCGCATTCACAGAAAGGCTATTGTAGCACAAAGGTAAACAGAGGTCATTAGGCAGTAGCTTATAGGTTGCTTTAGCAGCTCACTAACAAAAAGTAGTTTTCTTCTTATTCTTCTCATACTGAAGTCAAAGACTGATGAATTTCTCTCCAGGATTTGAATTTTTAATGGAAACACATCTGATTGTGGTGAACAAAAGTTTTGGGACACCTGCTCATTTATTCATTGTCTCTTCTGAAATCAAGGGTATTAAAAATGATCCTGCTTTTGTTGGAGTAACTGTCTCTACTGTCCAGGAAAGAAGAAGGCTAGAGTCTGGAGCATTGCTGTGAGGATTAGGTCGCATTCAATGACAGGAGTGTTAGTGAGGTCAGGATGTTGGATGATCACCAACCCATCTCACCCCAACTCCTAAACTTATCCAAAAAGTATTGGATAGAGCACCATCCATCAATGAAGAGACTTGAATGCTCCACAGTTCAATGCTGGGGGGCTTTATAGCCCCCTATAGTCCTGGTGCCAATAGGTTCATGTTTATCTGCTCCAGAGAGTCCTATTCTATTGGCAGTACTTCTCTACAGGGACTAAACAAGCTATGTTTGTGTGCATTTGCACATCTGTTACACAGCTTAAAGTAGCTGAATGCATTCATTAGAAGGGGTGTCCACAAACATTTGGACATGCATTGTATGTGAGTGATTTCGTACATGTGCATGTTCTGTAGCGACTATGACCAGTAAAGTGTGGCGTACTGCCGCGACCCTTTCTGGCGTCAGGGAAACCATAGCAACCAAATGTCAGCTCAAGTTCAGAAGTGGCCAGAGGCAACGAGCGGCCAGCCATTCGGGCGACGAGAGGTGGAAAGTTGCTGCCTGTAAGAACGCAGGGAAAGTCTTGAGAGCCGAATTCCACACGTACCTGTTAGTGGACATCCAAACCCACACGTACCCGAAAAAACACACAACCAGGCACACAGTATTAGCACTGGGTGTAATAGCGAACGCCATCACCAGGGACTGGGCAGTCATGCCACCGTAATGCTACCAGCATGCCACTGTCAGACATGCAAATGGAGCAGCAGGCTACTTTTACCACTACAGCACTCAGCTTAGGCCCAGCTGTTGTCTGGGTTTGGGCCTTCCATCCCCATGAAAACACTGAGCTTTTTATTGTTGTAAACACAGCTTTATTAAAACACTGACGTCACAACACATTGATGTTTCTGGCTGAATCTCAAATACCTCCTTCCTCCCTATATAGTGAGCTACATAAGTCATAAGTCATAAAACTACAAAGTCTACAAGCAGACGGCCCTAGATTTCAGATTTTCAAATATGAATAAATGTAAATTCTGTTCTATTACAGATATTTAAAGCTTGGTTTAGACGTAGAATCCGTAATGTTGCACAGTTCACTACATAGGGAACAGTGTGTTATTTGGAATTAAACCAGTATTTTTGTGGTGTTTTGAGGTCTCTATGAAATGCTGTTGCCCCATACGTTTTCGTCTCTGTGTGGACAGAAATATTTACAGAGGGAGGGAAATCTCAGTTTTAAAACAATACACAGATACGTGTGGACGGGCTTTATCACTTTTAGTAGTACAGGATAGTACGGGACCACATTCTACAAGAACTGATGTGTGCCTCAGGGGCTCCCGCTACAGTTGGACACTGTAATTTACTTTTACTCCACTGCTGTGAACACACATCACTCGCTTTTCGCCCCTCAGCCTTGTAGATGTGCATTCGTTGACAAGCTAAGAGATACAGACCCACCACGGAAAGTGATAGAAGCATGTGAACTGAGGTGGCAGAGTAAGAACACAGGATTTTACACAAATATGACTTGGTTATGCAGCGTTACGCTGTTCTCACTAATCTTGTCCTGCTCGCTTCACCAGAGTAGCATAGTGCAGTTAGCAGTGTGCTGTGCCCAGAGTAGCAGAGTACATAGAGACACTACTGCCCCTATTACACATCAGTGGAGCATCGCAAGGTTTCTGAATTCTGAATTTATAATGCTGCTTTAACAGTCAGGGTTCCTGCTGAGGTAGAGAAACATAGTATACGAGAAAAACACAAGCTCTTCAGACCAAGAACAGTTCAGAAGGAGTGTTTGGATGAATAGAGGTGTGTGTATAGTCCGATAAAAGATCATGAACTGATTTGGTTAAAGATAATCATACTTTATTTTAACCAATTTTTGATCCCCTGATTGATTTACCAACGTCTTTCTCCTGCACCGCAAGGCATATAACACTGTACACCAACCTAGTCATGGTATTAGTATTCAGGTAGCCCTGGTTAGCACACACACAGGCGCACACACACACACACACACACACACACACACACACACACACACACACACACACACAGAGTCAACTCTTTCTTAGCTAATAGAACGTAATGGATCCCTCTCAAGGTGATAGCTCCCTTTACTTCCTGAGATACATACTGAGCCTGTGACATTTCCTTTAGCCTTTCATGGCCGTCACAACATCAGTAACAATCTCTCTCTTGTGCCCTCTCTCTATGTCTCTCACTCCTCCCCTGTGCGTGCGAGTGCGGTGTGTGTGTGCTTTTCAAAGTGTGACTGCGATTTCACCCCAGTGCAGCAGCGCGACGTCCTTGAGATATTTCATTTATTCCCGTCTAAACGCCTGCAAACAAACCTGCTTCCTCCAGCTCAAAAGAAGCCGCAGCTCCGAGTCGCAGCTCAAGAAACGCAGCAACGCACACCGACGCGGCCCTGACAGCTGTCTGGATCAGAACGTCCAGCCCGGGCCTCCCTGAGAGAGCGGCGCAAGATACGAAAAGTAAAGTGGTGGCTGGTGTAAAGGCAGGCGTTTTCTAGGCGGTGGAGTGAGTGTGTGTCAGGTTAAGGCATGTGCGGAGCCTGGAGCCGGTGTCAGGGTGACGTCTCAGTTTGGGAGAGAAGCCACAGTGACAGCGACGTGACAGTGTGTTAGTGTGTGTCAACAGCACCAGGGGAAGGCGGTGTGCGACAGGCTGGCTTGTCTTCACGCTCGCGTCATTCCACTCGGAACAAAGTCACAGCCACTAAAGACATCTGTTCAACATCACAGCGTCTACGAAGCTCGTTTTAATTAACACGGGGGAGTGGGATGGAACGGATACCAGGCAAAACAATATGGAAAACACCAGAATGTGACTCTACTGTAACATCAGGCTGCAATACGTAGCCAAACAGTAGTGACGCATCACTGTCACACACTGGAAGACAGGCCTGTGTCGTCCTCACTACACTATACTATGTTTTTCTGCCTCAATTCATCTAAAAACACATAGGAACACGTGCAGAATAGCTGTTACCGGCCAAGAGTCTCACACACAACGAAACAGTCAGTGATTGGCTACATTAAATTAGCTCATTTGCATATTGGCACAGTCTTATGAAAACCTTTTTTCGCCTTGCTTTATATTACATGAGATATTTCTGTTGCATAATTACCTAAGTAGACCCGATCATCATCAGGTGACCACAGCCATCTGTCCCCAGGAGTCCAAAAGAGTATAACAGGCCTCACTCTCTCTGGACGGGGTGGCCTTAGGGTCGCCGCACTCCCTCTCCACATCACTCTAGGACTCTAGGATTTGGATGCTTGTTAGTCGAGGTGCCAGAACTGGCAGATTAGCATTATCCTCCAAGTGTGCTGAGCTGTCCCACGGTCACCTGATGGCAGTTATTTGACTTGACCACATTTCTTGTCTCACAGTACGATTGTGAAAGTCAGCATCAAACAGAATGGGAACCAAGTGTGAAATGCTTTCATCTGTCGGGTTGAGGCACATGTCGGTAAACAAAATAATGCAGAACACATTTACTGAGACACGTCATGAGCCAGGCGTTCTCGCAGACGTTCTGACCGGGACACGTTCAGAGAGCAGCGGTGAGGAAGGTCTTTGAGGTTTCTGAGTTATAAAGGATCAGGAACTAGAAAGTAAGAGGCCGACCCACCTATACGGCCTGTACACATTATAAAGGCATTATTTAAGGGCCTTATTTAAGTGAGCCCGGCATTCACCTATACGACCCACCTATACGGTATTGTGATACTGGAGTTTATAGGCATGTCTAAAGGACCGAAAGGCCCTGAGGGTTCATAAACTTCTGTAGGTGTCCCCAAGTAGGTAAAACCCTATGGATACAAGCAAGCCAGGGAAATACTTTATTTCTCTGTGATCTGTTTTTAGCAGCAAGTGCAGTTAAAACAGTTAAACCACTTTTTTTCCCATTATATTTCATTCCAAAAAAAAAAAAAAAAAAATGCATGGAGGGAAACTACATACTTTTAATAGCATTTCTGAAACACACGCTAATCCTGAGTCATCTTATTAAACCCCAGCCAGAAACTGAAACAGTTTAATAAAAGGATGAGAGACAGAATTCACATATTACGCCCCTAAGTTAAAATCCTGAACCTGCTAATGTGTAAAGCTGACCCTCATTTTCCACTCCCAAAAATAAATAAATAAATAAATAAATCTGATGTTTTGTTTCGTTTGGTAGACGGAGAGTGAGAGAGTGAAATGGCTGGAAGCGGGTTTCATAACAGTGCGGCACGCTGGCGGCCAATCTGGCTGAGAGAAGCGCATGTATGTAGGAGGACCAGCCTTGAACACAAGTCTCCTTGGCAACTGCACACCTGTGGAGAGACTATAGAAATGGTAGGGAGTGAATCAGAGCCAGAGCCCGGCGTGCTGAGCTGAAGCGCAGTGTGAAGGGCTGAGGGGAAAGTGTGCCCTTTTGAGGGGGCTTTAATGCAGATTGAGAGATGTTCAGCAGTCAAATAATGAATGTGTTGGTAACGGTGGGGTGACAGCGTGAAGGGCATTGGATTAGAAAACACTCCAAATGTCTGGCTCCAGGAAAAGAAAGGCCTTATTTAAGTGAGCACGGCATTCTGAGACCCTGAGATCTTTGAACAGCTCGAGCCTTCAATTAAAACATTAATAAAACAATACCTGAACGTAATAAAAGCAAGCAATAACAAATGATTACAAAAGCTTCAGGAAAAGAAGAGCTTTCAACGCTTCGGGCCTAAAGGAGATATTGCAATCAGCCTCAGAAACCACAGCGCTTTCCACGTCTGTGCATATTCGAGGCACTTCGGAGAGGTGAATACTCTAGCTTTAATTAAAGCAAAGCATTAAACAGTGTTACTACAGAACATAGCACTGTTCTTTAATCCCCAGGAACACTTTCACTGCACTGAAGGTCCCTCAGCCACTCCAACATTACTGTTTCTGCTGACATGCAACCATTTGGCCACATCTTAAAGTGAATTAATTTAATATTTCATGACACACGGCATGAAATACACGTCCACTGCACCAGCTCTAAGTGCATGTTGACCATCAATGCTTGCTTTTTGAACAGCAGTTCAAGTCATGGTCAATTATTACTGCCAGACTGCAGTTTGGTGAAGTCCTTCACTGCCATCTGACATTTCAGTGAATGGAAACTGGAGAAAAAGCAGTTATTACATGCTGGATGTTTGCAGCAGCGTGGTACATGCACCCAATCATGTATTACAGCTCAGGCTTCTTCTCAGAAAACAATCCACGATTGCATAAATGAATAAAAAGAGTCATTTTTTAAAAGGTCATTTAAAATAATGAATGTTCTGGGTAGATCAGCCTTAACACTGCTTTTTAGCAATTAGCAAATGGAGTATGGGTTACAAATAAGACCAAAAGCTTGGTTCTGATTGGCTCAATTCTTTTTTTTGTTGTGTAAAGTCTAAGTACAAGGTGGATAATGACCTACAACACTGCATAAGCAACCAAAGAGCTTCTTGAGGTGTGAGGGGACCTCACAAAAACCCTCAAAAAAACAGGACCACTATTGGCTGCATATTATTGTCAATTGGCATTTCAACAACGGGGTCCAAATTAGCTGCTCTTCATTTCGAAAAAGGTTCTGTCGCATAAACTGACCTCCATTATGTGTTGATGCACCATTTCTTGTGACCCTGCCTGGTAGAGGGCTCAAGTCTTACCCTCAGAGCCTTAAGATGGTCCACATATTTACTATTTTTCAGAAGTGAAAGGCCAAGGACCTCATGAACATCTCGACCCAGCGATGCTGGGTGAGGTTGAGGTAGCTATGTTAAGTCGACATGCTATCGCTACATTCAGACTCTGACAAACACACAGGAGACACACAACTTCAGCTTACCTAAGATGAGAGCTCACCCCTGCAGCACATTTACTTGTTAGCTTTGTGGTCAACAACAGGCTGGGTTCGCCAGTCCGCCAGACTCACTATATGAGCCAGAACCTTAGTGAACCCTAAACATCACTGTCCCAAGGCTGTGTGCGTTGCAATGCTAGCGTAAACACATTCTGTTGGCCAGTGATGGAGGGCGGTCAGTCATGCACGTTCATTACAATATTTAGACCACACCCAGATCATTCTCAGTGGGGTCTGATCAGTGCATTTTGGTGATTCTTTTGAGGAGTTTAAAAAATAAAATAAAATAAAATAAAATAAATCAGTATATCAAAATGTGTTCCCAGGGGCTTTAAGTCCATGGTACATTTACAACTAGTAAATTAATTCCTGATGCTTCAGTATCAGCAATTCAAATAATTCCCCTCCCAATATTTGTCTAAAAAATATGTATTGTTTACCCGCTGCTTTATCTCATTAAGGACCACCTGCACAATGTCTCGCCTCCAATATTAATTAGATAAGAAAGGAGAAACTGCAGCAGGAGAGATACACGGGTTAAAGCGTAGGGGATAAAAATCTGGGAGAAATCTAGGCTGCTCGTTCCGAACGACGCCAGGAGCCGAGACGCTACGTTGCCATGACAGCTAAAAGGCAGACGGAGTACCTGGGCTAATTAATGAGCACTACAGCCTAAAACCAAGATAAATTACTGTGATGGATTATATCTCCCAAGGAGAGACATACAGCACAGTTCTTGCTATTGTGGTTCACAGAGAAGAAAAAAAAATGGAAATTTCTGATTGCGTTTCGGAGTTGATTAAAGATATAAAAATAAAGAAATAATAAAAACTGTGGATTTGAGAGGTTTCCTTGCTCTTTAAGCTTTGCTTTAACTTTGCTAACAATGATATCACCGCCTATTTAACAGCTGCACAAGCAAAGGGCAGCTGTAGGCATGGTCAGCCGAGGCAGCGGGCAGCTCTGTCTGCAGTTACAGCAGAGTGTAAAGCCGATTCGTTTTGGCGTCAAATCGTCAGCTAAACCTCCCAACACACCTCATGCCAGGGTCTCGAACACTAAATTAGCTGTTCTGCTATTTGTAGCAGGTGACAGATAAACATGTCAATCAACTTGTTTTTCCACTGTGGAAATATTTCAGGTTGATAAATAAGAAACATGTTTTTTTTCTTTGAGAAACAAAACTCTGCCTTTTACGTATTTCTATTACAGCTTTACAGGCTTTAAAGCTTAGCAACAACATGAACAGCAGATAGAGAAGCCAGTTACAGCAAGGACACTATGACAACCAGGGCAGTAACTAGGAACATCTACATTCCGTGTATCTCCATGTATAAAAATATGCATCTCCAAATCAGCACCTGTACAGGAGAAGAAAAATCCTTCTTAACTTTCAATGAAAGGAAATGTAAATATATTAATATTTCATCTTATTCTTTTACATATTATATGTATTTATGTTATTTATTCATTGTATTATAGTTATTTACGTTATTTATTTATAGTATTATATGTATTTACTTTTGATCTTCTATTTTATAGATTCTATTTTACTTTATCTTGTTCAGTGTTTTTTTCATGTGACCAGACAGATATTTGTATTTTACTTCTAGTTTTACTGAGTATAACTATGAATGACTATATGTAAATAAACTTTGATTTCATTTCATTTCATTTATACAGAAAAAGAAAGACATCACTGTCGACCAAAAACGGCCAAAAAGTCATTCTAGAGCATTTCTATTGGTCCATTCATCACAAAACTTTAATACGCTAAAAAAAAAAAAACACCACAACAACAACAGATTCACATTATGTCAAAAAAGTGAGAGGCGGCAAACATGGAGATTCAAGGTTTTTGTCTGGTAGTGGCGACATACACTACCAACATTAAAAATAAATAGGTTGTTTTCTGGTCTAATAAAAGCTGGACATTCACGTTCATCCCATGAAAACTAGATAAACTGCACTGAAATGCTCCCTGTTGCTTCATTACCAAGCCACCTCTGTTCTATTCGACTTTCTAGATATCGCAGGTGACAAGTCCAGACGTGTTTGAGGTCTTAAGTTTTGCACTGGAGAGACAATACAAGCAATAAAGAATTTCGGGTGACCGGACAGGCCCTGTTTACACCTGATCATTTGGCTAGCAGGGATATGTCTGAATAGGACTGATATATAATTTAAAAAAAAATCACATCCCTCAGACCACTTCTTGAGGTGGTCGGAGCAACATGTTAGGCAGACATTGCACTAGTGTAGCCTCTTGAAGCCACATTCAACCAAAATCCCCCTGCATATTCTGCATATGAGAAACTTAACAGGAGCCTCCTTCAGTTTCTGAACTGGATCGTAGGCTGCCGTCATTATCTTAAATAAAATATCTGCTGGTTTGGCCGGCCTTTACTACACCGTGTCGTTTGGCCTGATCAGGAGACTAGTCATTATAGACAGCTGTCTTCTTGTAAACAATCCAACTGGAGGCTTTAGGCGCATTAAGACGCAGTGGTAAAGAACCTTTATATCAAGCTATGGTTCTTTAAGCCTGTAAAAGGTTCTTTACACTCACACATCTCCTTTACAAACATGGAACCAAAGGTGCTTTCTTCTGCATCGCTTGAAGAACCATTTCAAGATACATCCAGATACATTAGCCTCATAGCCGTAAGTAGAAAACTTTAGACGCTGGACTCTGGTCACTCTGGACTTTACATTCAGTTCAGTCCTTTTAGCTCTACAGAATTGAGAGAAAACCTATAAGAGGACTCTACAGGCTGCCGTTGTGTGGGGTTTGTGCATTTCTCAGTGACCTCTATACACTGAGCTGTGGTCTTCCTCCGACCTGCGGTCCCAGCCAGTCTGAAAGCGAGATAAAGAGTGAACTACACTGGGAGAAACAAGGGGTCAAATGGCAACCAGGGAGAGAAAGTGTGGATTGCTTTAAGAAGCGGGGGCCGTCCACACTGGGCTATTTTCTGCTTTCGGAGAAAAGCGTCTCACAGGTACTCGGCTAATGGACAACCTGATGATTGAGGCAGACAAAAGGGCTGATGTTCCTGCTTAAAAGCAACTAGAAAAGAAAGCAAAACAAAAAGCCATGCCCCACAGCCAAGGCCCAAACAGCTTTCCAGGGAGTAATGGAGGTAAACGGTAGGAGTTACAGGAAAAAAAAAACCCAAAGCACGGATGTTCTAGACACCCATTCTGAACCTCAGACTTAAAGTCCCCCCCTCCTCCACTCACCCACCACCGTCCCTGACACTACTGTTGATAAAAGCAGAGGTACTGATACAGCTTTTTTAGCACTGGCCTGTTCTGAACCGGCTGGGCTGTCAATTAATACTACAGCAAGCAGCCATTCTGGATGGAGAGGCCTTGTTTCTTGAGTCAATTTTTTAATGCATTAAATATTGACTATGACGGGTTAACCATTACTTAGCCATGTCCCATGTCTTTACATGCTTATGTCACATGCGCAGTCTCTGTGCAAAGAGGATCCAGCAGCTGCTAACAGCGCTGAAGCAAGCAAAACAACTACTGCGAACACTGAGATATCAGATCGGCCTTCATCGGCTCCTTCACTCACCGCAGAATTAGAGCTGAAGAGACATTTACATTTACATTTATGGCATTTAGCTGACGCTCTTATCCAGAGCGACTTGCATGGTTACTCATATTACAGAGGTGGGCCAATGTAGTGTTAGGAGTCTTGCCCAAGGACTCTTATTGGTGTAGCGCAGCATAGCCACCCAGACCAGGAATCAAACCCCAGTCTCCCACATGGTGTGGTAGCTCAGTGGCAAGTAGTGGTGTTATCTGTTGCGCCACACCAACCAACAGACGCAACAGAGTCCTCGCTAAAACCAAGAAGGAGAGAGCTCTGTGACCTGAAAGGATTCAAAAGTGATGCAGAGATGCCGCTTTCTTTCTGAGCAGGTAAGCCATTATAATTCTTATGACTGGCGGCTGAAACAGGCAGGTACGGTGCAGTAAAGCAATGAACCGGTTAGCTTGTTAACTTTGTTTCTTTGCCTCTGTTGCTCGATAAAACAGAGCTAGAGTGGATTCTCTATATAGCTAATGGGCACATGCTATCCAGCTGTATTCCTATAGCCAGTGTTTTCTACGTTTGTTGGACAACTGCTCTCTACATTGGGAGATAACGCAATAACACAAAGTTTCACATGGCAATTTATTAACATTAACCTGCATTAAAAGTTAAAAACTCCTTTACTTTCAACTAAAAAGTCACTATTCTGTTCCTCTGTGGACACGGACAGTAAGCATCTTCACTGAAATGGTTAAAAACCTAAATACAATTATTAAGCTGATAAAAATGAGCCCTGTATACAAATCTCTCACACCCTCCGATTCCTCCACCAGGTTTTAAAAAGTAATTGATTGGTGCAATTACACATTCTCACCAGAGAGGTCGCTGAATCCCTCAAAACGACTAGCGCTTTAACTTTTAATGGAAGTGCAAAGAAAAAAGATTTTACATGATTATGGAGCGATTTTATTGGTCCATCAATTATGAAATTTGGATACAATGTCAAGAACAACTGCTAGATTCGAATTATATCAAAAAGTAAAAAAAAAAAAAATCTAAATATATCAAAAATATATAATAGCAATAATATCCTGGTTAATGCTAATTAAGCTAAGAGGAGCTGCACTAAGCTGGATTTAAGGTCCCAATGTCTAAAAAAAAAAAATAATAATAAAAAATCAATAAAAAATGTACACACATTAGAAATACTGAAAATTAGTATCAGTTGTGAATCATCATTTTCTCCCCAATTTGGGAGGGTGGACTAGCACACGCCCCCTCTGACATGTGCACAGTCATGCCATTCATTTTTTGAACTGCCGCCGAAGCAACATCTTCAGGTAACATCCGGAGAGAAGCGATGCTTCCCCGGCTCCAACACACCAGCCTGCAGACGGCAGTGAGGGCCAGCACCGTTACGAAGTGATGTGGGGGGTAAAAGCGCCATCTACCCACCCTGGAGAGAGCAAGGCCAACTGTGCACTCTCTGGGCCTCGGCTGCCAATGGCTAGCAGCATGACCGGGATTCGAAATCAGCGATCCTCTGATCATGGTGACAGCGCCTTAGTCCGCTGGACCACCCGGGGCCCTTGTCCAGAATTTCTATAGCTGTGGATCCCTATAATATAATCTCGTTCTGTGACTATATAATAAGTGGTGCAATTACATGCTTACACTTAAATAGTACAGCAGAATGGCAGCGATAACTACAGCCTTTTTAGAGCGATATAAGTGAAAAGGATACAGTTGTGGAGTCGCTCATAATGTTAATGGTCTAAAGCGCAGTCACTTGTAGATTAAAATAGAGCACATTTGCTTTGATTGTGCTCATTAATAGCATCTGAGTGGGTTACTGGTTTCTCAGCACAGCGCACGCACACTGCCGCCAGGCATATGGGGTCCATTACGTGTGGAAATGCAACACTGGAGTGCATTCAAGTGTGTGTGGGTGTGTGCGTGATGTCTATGTGTGTGTGTGTGTGACACTTAAAACAAAGCAAAGCAGCTGTTGAGAAGCTGGGGAACTTGCTGCGCACCACTTCACCACCTCTGCTGCTGAACCATGCAAGAAACTCGGAACAGCAAAGGAAGCAAAAAGACTGGGCATGGATTCCAGCCTGCCAGGTGTGATGCGAGGCCCTTGCATATGCATGGGGCTGCGGTGCTGTGGGTAAAGTGTGAAGCGGAAACAGAAGGCCATACTGCAGTCCTGCTGAAACAGCGTCAGGTTTTAGAAGCTTTGCTTAAGGCTTGCACAGCACAGCGGATAAAGTCTGCTGCTAGGTTAACGTCCTATCCTAAGATCAGTAAGTCAGTGGTGAACCATGACTACGGAGCTAGGCTTTAAACTTTAAATCTCAGTCCAAACTTAAACTGTAAATGTTCATAATAATAACTATTCTGATCATGGGATGTTCTGCTAGCACCAAAATAATGTATTGAATAGCAAAAGATTTTGAATTACTAAAATAAAATGCAATATATCCAAAACCCAAAAGGCCCATTCCAAAACCTCAAAACTCTTACGCAACAGTCTTACCTCGTTATATTTACGCTCCCAAAATGTACATACCTCCAGCTACAGCTACTTCAGGAGAATATGGGAGTGATGCTAAAAAGGCTAAAAGCTAGAACTACCACTGGGAGGATGGACTCCGTTGGGAAGAGGTGGCGCTGTTGGTATTTGCCTGAAAGCCCAGGGTGCATGGTGCATGGAGTCCAGGGTAGCGAGCACCTGCTAGAAGGCTGCTATGCTGAACGCTGAACCCAGCCAACCAGTTCCGATCTCTTGAGCTAGCCAACAGCACAACGTGCTGATTGGACACAGGGGAGAAGAGCAACACTATTTAGCAAGACAAAATGTTCTTGGTAGAGTGCTGAATACAAAGCCCCCCAGAACAGAAAGGTGTGGTAAAATAACAGGGTGGTAAAACCACATAAGCAATTTTTCATCATTAAATGCATTCTGTAGCACCTTTAAATGTAGCCATTCAATTATGGCTGGTTCTTTTGTTAAATGAAAAAAAAAAAAAAAAAATGGTACTTGTGATGTGTGCAAAAGTTTGGACCCCCTGCCAAATTAATGCTTAGTCTCGCCTACTTTGTCAGTACTACTTTTCACCCCCTCTTCTTTACAGAACTCTGGGAGTTCTGCAACATTCTCGGGCCGTCTTGCTGCACAGCATGTTTAAGGCCTACAGACAGATTGTCAATGATTGCTCAAGCCAGAAGACCGAACAGGGACTTCCAAAGGCTTCAGCTTGTGTTTCCTGAAGCAGTTCGTGGTGGATGTGGAGGCATGTTTTGGATCCCTGTTCTGTTGTAGAATGCTTTCCCTTTTCAGCCTCACTTTCCTGTCTGACTGGGTCATATTTACTGCTAGAACTTCCCGATATTTAATGGAATCTAATCTTCCAACTATTGCGCAGTGGAGGTGTGGATCAGCGAGCCTAGCAATATCAGGTAAATATACTTATGGAAGTCATCCATCATAGAGACTGTACTGAAACTGTCGACATTACAAAAATAAAAATAAAAAAAGGACAGAAAAGCAGGCAGAGGTTTGTGTGAGTATGAAGTCTATGGAGCTTCACTTCTGGTAAGGCATTAGGTTTGAACCCTGAACTCCTCAGAACAGAAGAGTTACATGATTTAAATGGACTTGATGCTGAGTGTAGCTCTCGGGCCCTGAAGTACAGCATGGAAAAAGAGTGACAACATGCCCCAGCCACCTCCACCACTTTCAAAAGCCCCCAATGAAGCCTAGCTGAAAGCTGCAAGCTGAAAAGCGCACATTAGCCGCAGACACTCGGCAGATTGGAACATCGCCACCTCGGTCAGCCGACCAATTGGACGCCTTTCTCTTCTCCAAATAATTTAGCTGGGCACATTAAAGCGGCTCCAAAGGACATGACGGTTCAAAAATGGGATTCAAGAGAATACTTCTGATGGATTCCGACTCGATACACAGCGATGAGGTATGAGGTGAAGGACCACTTTCGGACACTGGCGCAAGGTTTTTTACACCATCACGCACAACCTGTAAGTGGATGATGAAGCAAAAAGACACTGAACATGGCAGTGTTAGCTGGGCTAGCTGTGCTAGCATGTCCCCCATAGTTAACAACTGATAGGAAAGTGCAGTGAGGGACTATTTTCTGTACGAAAATCAACATAAAGCGGATTACGGCAATTTTGCTTCGGGTCAGAAATATACATAATCCTTCCATATAACTTGACAGGAACGTTTCAAAAGGGGTGGGAGTTCTCCTTAGCTCATCCTGGGCTGCATTCTCACACACACCTACACACCTGCGATTGCCTCGGAGGAGCGGTCTCAGTGCTATTGGGAGGAGAGAGCGAGAGCGAGAGTGAGAGCGAGAGAGAGAGAGAGAGAGAGAGAGAGAGAGAGAGAGAGAGAGAGAGAGAGAGAGAGAGATGGAGTGGGAGTAGAGAGCAGGGTAGATCCGGCGGAGCTGTGCTGTTTGTTATCTGCCTGCTCCCATCCCTCATCTGAGCCCACCACCCGTGGGCCTAGCGCAGCTCCTCTTAATAAATGAGGATTTAACCAGGCAAAGCAGGTTCCCTGCACTCTCCCTCAGCTCTCAGTGCCCTTTACCGGCGATGCAGCAGCAGATTCCCAGACACAAACCGCAAACCTGAAAGAAATACTTCCCCTCAAAATGCTAATGTTGCTAATAATGATGCGCAGGTCAGCACTTTCATGACCCACACCTGTCCAGCCGTCCTGAGATATGGGCTAGCACCTGCCGGACCTGAACTAAAATAATAGGGGCATTACCCAAAATTGCACAATGCAGGTTTTAATGAAATACGAATGCTTTCCACGCTGTTTCTCTTTATGATATAAAAGAACAGTCAATGGCCAAAAGTATTGGGACACTTGCTCATGCATTTGTTTCTTCCAAAATCAAGGTTAACTGTTGCTACTGTCCAGGGAAAAAGGCTTTCTACTACATTTTGAAGCATTGTTGGAAGGATCAGACTCTCATTCAGCAGCTAGAGCTGAAAAGTGAGGTTAGGGAGTTGGATGATCACCACCCCATCTCATCCTCAACTCATTCCAAAAGTATTGGATGAGGCACCAACCATGATTCCAGAGAACACAGCTCCACTGCTCAACAGCTCAAAGCCCTCTTGCCCACGCCAGGCATTAGACATGGTGCCAACAGGTTCGTGTTGATTTGCTGCAGAGAGTCCTATTCAATTAGCAGTACTTTTCTACAGGGACCAGACAAGCCGTGTGTGCATGTGCATATCTGTGTCAGCAAAGGGTGCAACTTAAAGTAGCTGAATGCATTCGTTAGAAGGGGTGTCCACAAACATCTGGACATATAGTGTATGTCTTACACAAAGCTAACAGGCTTGTTTGTGGGGTGGTCTCTCTGTAAGGTGATATGGGCGTATGGTATAGAGTGGCGTCTGGTGTAATGGAAGTGACGGGAGCCATCAGATCCAATCAGGTTCCACTCTTTTCCATAACCAAGTTACAATTTTCTGTTAGCAGGCATCCTTTCCGACTCTCGCCCAAATAAAGCTGTAGGAATCCGTGAGGGTTGGATAAAGTACAATACCTACCACCAGTACCCAGAGCTAGCTGCTTGAGTCTGCAGTCATGCAGGCCGCCTTAACAGAATTTGCTCCATCTATTATTAATTACTTCTATCTAGTATCAACAGAGTGGAATTTTCGGTGTGTGGCTGCGAGCAGACTCAACAGGGGGGAAAATTGGGTTAAATGAAAATCGAAAATCAATAAATAAAGGGGGAATTTTCCTAAACCAGTCTCCACCAATTTTCATTTCTCTGTTGGCAAAAGTATTTGACAGGCTGTTGGGGGAGAAACTGCAGGTAGGGAGGAATCAAGTCCTCAAACAAACAGCTGTAGCTCGATTCCACCAAAAGCCTTCCTTCTGGCAGTGCTCAGCGCCGGAACTGTGTGTACGATAGAAGAGATCAGGATCAGAGGCTCAGAAACACACTCGGAAAAGCAGAGTGACGGGAAGTGTTGGAGGAGAAGGCTGCGGGGTGATATGAAAGAGTGAGTGAGAGAGCGAGAGTGAGAGAGAGAAAGAACAGATGATGAGGGGATTAAACAGAGGAAATGTAAAGGTGTGTTCAAATAGGAGCGTTTAGAAATTGAGGAAAATTGCAGTCAGCAGAGATCAGACTTGCAAGGAACGGCCTATTCTCTCACAGTCTATTCTTTCACCCTTGCAGGTCAGGGTCGAGCCAGCGTGCTAGCTCGCAGCTGCTAGACGCTTCATGTCAGGCTCGATCCACTTTCTCTCCTGCAAAGGTGAATCCAGTAATGCCTGACATTTATTTCATGTTCGCTCTGAAGAGATAAAGCGCGCTCATCATTACCGCCTGCGTGATGATGTAACGTTACTTATGTAACATCAGAGAAGAGCTGCACAAGAAATCATTTCGATTGAGATATGATTTTGCAAAGGGATACGATATGCAAATGAGCCTTCTAATAAACTCTATTTCTTTCATTGGGTGCTGTGAGCTCCCTGATCAGCCCCAGACATTACATATAGTTTCTTGGGGTGTTCTTTGGCACAATGCCAGGGAAAAACATGGACACCGTGTTTTTTTTCCCTTTCTTTCTAGAGAAATGAAGCCAAAATTGCCCGCCATGTTGTCAAATTTGCAACCAGAGTCTGTGCAGCAAAGACCAGAGGCGGCGCCAGACTCGCCTATTCATTTGGTAGACCCACCCCAGTCTCCCAGACCTAGCGTGTCTCAGACCGCCTTCATTGAGCTTTCAGAAGCAGAAGCAGAGCGGATTTTACTTCTGGATTCCCAGTTTGTCCGGTTAGTGGAAAGCTCCAACAGTAAAAGTGCAGCTCATGCAAGTTCCACTACAACTTAGCTCCTCCATGTAATAAATAAAAAGGGTGCAATGCAGGTTCTGCAGATGACCAGTCTCTTCTAGCCATGGTCAATCACTGCATTCCTAAGTGTAACAGTAAAAACTGATTTCTGGGGAAAAAATTAGATGGAAAATGGGCTACACCTCTTACTGCAACCAGCCAGCAGGGGTGCTAGACCTGTGGTCGCTACACTTTTGCTTTCTATAGTCCCTGGTTTGGTAGATCTGGATTAACACCACACAGAACCCTGGGGCTTTGTCTAATCCAAGGACTTCCCCTATAGTAGAATAATATTTCTAGGTTATCGTGATGTGATATTGCCAGCAACACTTTTAAAAATGAAAGTGTAACAAATGGTTCTTTGAGCGATGCCACAGAAGAACCCCTTTTAGTTTTATAAAGAACCATGCTTTCACTGAGATATATGACTCTACACAGACCCACACTTTAGTCATTCACCCTCTACACTGCATTACTGACATACTCAACATCAGTTCCATGTACCCTAAAATAGAACCCTGCGGGATCCCACAAATTATGCTAAACTATTACAGAATAATTCATACTGAGACACCTGCTCATTCATTAAAAAACTGTTACTTTTGTTGGAATAACTCTCTTTATTATCCGGGGGGGGGGGCTTTCTACTAGATTTTAAAGGAGCATCACTGCTGTAAGGATTTGATAGCATACAGCAATAAGAGTGTTAGAGAGATCAGGAAGTTGGAGGATCACTATCCTCTCAATCCCAAACTGCTCAGTGTATCCTAAAGGTATTGAATGGGATATTGTGTGTGTGTGTATGTGTGTGTATACACACATATATACACACACACACACACACACAGAAACACAGGAGAGCAGTGCAGTTACAAAATAGTATCTTGTCCACATCTTGCATCTGGGTGTGTTGTCTGTCCATATCAGAACACTCTCCACCCAAACGCTGATTTTCTCTGCAGACAATCAGCCTGTTTTCTCCTAATCCTTTCCCTGGCTCACCCAAAGCCCAATCAAAGCCGCTCACCGGCCGTCCGTCTTTCTGCTTCTCTCTCTGTATAATTAAAACTCTGACAGAAAGCAGTGACAGAGGGGGCGGCCGCAATTTATAAAAGTGACATCTTTCTCGATGGGGCGGGGGGTTGACATGCTAGCACTTAGCATAATTAAAAAAAGGAGGGGGGAAAAAAGGAGAAGGAGGAAAGTGAAGCACAGGTTAGCAGCAGTGTGGGCAGGCTGGTTTCTGCCTCCCGGGGACGGATGAGTTCAGTAAGCTCAGAAGGGAGGGGAAGGGTTTCCTCGGCTGCAGGTCAAACTGATGCAAGTGGACTTGGGTGTGTTGCAGAGAGGATTAGCACAGTACATGCATCAACTGGAGACTGCCAAAGTTCAAAACACCAGCGCTGCACATGCACTACTAAGCAAAGTGCAGGGCATAGTCCTGATCATGTATACCAATATATACCATTGATTAAAGGGTTTATTGACTAGTAACAGTAACAGACCCTCTTTAAGGGGGCTGTATAAACACATATGCATTTCTCACCAATAAAAAGAACCCTGTAACCAGGCAAAGAACCATTTAAACATCAGAAAGGCCATGGCATCATACATTGGGCAGACATAACCTTAAGCTCACCTGTGCAATACTGAGTAGGCCCCCGTTGTGCCCCACAACAGATCCAAGCATTCGGAGCATGGACTCCACAAGACATCTGACGGCGTCCTGTGCTATCAGGCACTGACACGTTAGCAGCAGATCCTTTAAGCCCTGCAAGTTGTGAGGTGAGGCCTTAGCGGTCCATGACCCTGTATTGGGTGCTTCCTTAATTTAACCACTTTTGGTATTTACTGACCACTGAACCAGTGAACCCTTGAAGAACTCTGTTGTAGACCCTCTCTTTTTAGATGTTCATTATTTTTAGATGTTATATGTTTTTACAGAAATTTATGGAAATATCAGTTTGGCATCAATTTTGGCCATTGATTTAGTATTAATATTGGTAGTGATATCGGAAATAGGATATTAAAAAAAAAAGAAATATTGAGAATGCCCAATAAAAAACATGTATCTCAAAAATGGAGACTTTACAGGAGAAGGCAAAAATGAGCCTAACTTTGAATGGAAGTCTAGGTAAAATAAGAGTTTATTCCAAGTCATTTAGAGCATTTCTATTAGTCTGTTTATCCAGAATTAATTACACAGTGTACAGAAGCAGCTACAGGGTTCAAAGCATTGGAGAAAACCAATAACTGACAAATATAGAGATAGTTGTTTTTTTTTTAATTGGACAGCAGGGACATTGTAACGAAGACATTAAATCAAGCCTTTAAGCCTAAAGACTGACTTCTCAAACATACAGTTTTCTAATCACTGATCTTTCAACTGTTCAAGCCAGCTAGACAAGACATACTTAGCAGAAGGAATGGGAAGAGCCAGAGAGGAGGAAGATGGTGCAGATCTGTGATGGAAACATTTTGCTGGATGAAAACTTTCTCACGGGAGAGCGAGCATCTGTTGCCTTATCAGGGGAGAGAGAGTCCCGCTGCATGGGCTCCATCATGCTGACTGCAACAGATGCTGCTGGATGTCTTTTGTCACTTTTCTCCATAGTAGCTTGGACAGAGCGCACCCTGATTTTCTGGCAAAGGTGACGAGCGCTGTCAAATACGCTTTAGACAAGTATTTCAACCGAAGCAACAGCGCAGTTCAAGAAACAGCCACATTAGAAGCTTGCGAGGGGGTCTCATTTGAAGCGCGAGTGTGTGTAAAGAGCCTCATATTGTGAAATGAGGGAAATGGCCTTTTCATGCTCTGACGATCTACATCAACAGTAACACATTAAGATTCAGAGCCTACCTAATGTACTAAGCTTTTCGCGTGCAAATCGGATGGGTTCTGCCCGAGTGTTAATCGCGGCACTGCCGTGCAAGCTTAAATGTACGGTTTATGGCCTCATTTTGATGGGAGGAAGAAAAAAAAAAAAAAAGAAAAAAAAGAAAAAAAAAAAACCTCAAACCGTGCTTCTCTCCCTCATACATATGTATCCAGGAGTGGGAATAGCACCAAACAAGACCGAATCATGCAAAAATTGAGTGGTGAAGCTATTGAAAGTGTAGTTTTTACATATTCACCTTTATTTACTAACATTTAAGCAACTAGCTGTGGTGAGCTTTTCTCTAGTATTTTTAATTCCCACCCCCTAGTTAGGATTCCTTCTGCCAGAGCTCGACGGTTTCCCAAAAGCACATGGCGAATTGATGAATTGGCTATGCTAAATTGCCGGTTCTAAATAAATTGATTGAATTGATGAGGGAAGAAAGAGAGAGCCTCTAGGCCAATTGTGCTCTCTCGGGCTCTGGCTGCTGATGGCAAAGTGATCCTCAGGTCATCGAGGCAGCGCCTTAGTTTGCTGGATCACTCTGAGCCCTTCAGAAGAACCACTTTCGTGCTCAAAGGCTGGCAAGTGGTTCCTCTGAATGAAGCCAATCAACAGTTTCTTTTCAAACTGCCACCAACAAAACGGCATGGGACAGCTCAACACGCTTAGAGGAGAGCACTATCTGCCAAATCTGCCAACGAACCGTCAGCTAATAGATGCTCACACTGGGCCATGGACAGCAGTGGCATCACCAGGGACTGAACCTGCAATCTCCCAATGATAGGACCAACAGCTCATTTGCTTTTCCCCTCACGTTTGCCCTCACATCTTGCATGTCTAACCTCTGGTGATCCAACAGCCATCACCGGATGGGTAGGAACTCCCCTTTCCTCAATACTTAGCAAGATGCTAGCCGATGCAACAGAATTGGCAGCTAGTATTCTCCTCCATGTGCTGAGCACACAGACTAGCCTTTTCTTTCCAAAGGTAGGTGGCACTGAGTAAAAGGGGGATTGTCTAGCTAATGGCTCCACTTGGCAACAGCTACACTGGGGAGAAAATAGTGGAAACACATTTCACAACACTGCTATCTTTCGGTTTCTGAACTTTGTTGGCTTTGATGGCTCCAATGTTTCCCTGCACCTTTAAATCCTGCATCATGAGGGCGCACTTAGTTTGTAAGACTGTCCACAGCCTTGGTGAACTAGGCATTAATTTCAGACGCACCGTGAGGGCATATTGCGGTCGCATCAAGGCCAATTTTGCGCTGCAAGCAAGCACACAGCGAAGGGCCTTCCAATTTAATATCTCGTCTAGTCAATTCACCCAGGAAGGCCTGCCACTAACAAATAAGCGAAAGCAATATGATACAGTACCAACAAAATCATTCTGGAAAGTATGAATCACAAACAGATGGTCCAGGCTGCCAGTTGCAGCCCGGATGAAACAAAGCAGGTGTCCGTTTTTTAAAAACGTGCTACTTGTTGATGTTAACCATCAGAATCATGTTTGAAAAATGAATATATCTTCTATCCATCTTCGCAGGCAGAAGAAAAACTACACTTTTTAAACTACACTATTTGCAATCACCAGCTGCCCTTGACATGATGTGAACATTTAAAGACAAACAGAGCAGAAGAAAATACACTGTGGGTCTGAGCTATGAATAAATGTAAGACTGTACTTTTCCTTCTCTTCCAAAGTTCTCAGATAAAAGTAATACCAAACTTCTCAGAGTGGAGTGTAAAATGTGAGGTGTGTTCTCGGTGTCCGCAAGGGTTAACTCAGGACGCTCCAGTTTCCTCCGGTTTCCCAGAAGCACATGGCGAATTGATGAACTGGCTATGCTAAATTGCCTGATTGAATTGATGAGGGAAGAAAGAGAGAGCCATCTAGGCCAATTGTGCTCTCTCAGGCTCCGTCTGCTGATGGCAAAGTGATCCTCGGGTCATCGTGGCAGCGCCTTAGTATGCTGGAGCCCTTCAGAAGAACCACTTTCGTTCCTTGAAGAACAATTTTTTGTAAAAGAGATCTGTGACGGTGAAGAATCTGTTAAACTGGTAAAGAAACATTAGATTAAGCCCTTTTTTGCACTTTTATTCGCCACATTTGGCTGCGACGGATTGCTCAGTTTGCAGCATGGGTGTGTCTCTGATGCAGTATGCAAATGAAGCCAAAATAACAATTCTGGAAGGAGCCCATTTTATTTTTAATGAATGTCATTTGTAATGTTATTTTAATTCTGAAAATCCAGATACTGCTGTTATCAGTTTGTTTAATAGGCGTGTGTTCTGTGTGTGACGCTCGTATGGTGCACCAATATACTCTCGCCCGATTTGCCAGACGCAGCGTAGAGGCCGTGCTCATTTGCATGAAGTTGAAATCTGCTGAACTTTTTCATTGTGCGGCGAGGCTGTGCTCAATGAGGCCGTGCTCGACGCAATGCGACAACTTACTCCATTGAAAAGAATAGGATGCAGAGAGGCAAAGAGACAAGTGGAGTCATACTCTAAGCTTCTGACATTCCCTAGTTTTTCTTATTTGGGATTTGTTCAGTTTATGGGGGACAATGGGGTCCATCAAGAGCAGAGCTGTGAACAATTCTGTGGTCCAAACTTTCTTAGAAAGACTTTTCTCAGGACAAACTAAGAAAACTTTATTGGTGGATTTATTTGGTGACTGAGCCCACAATTCTTTAGGGATGCTAAAGTGGTCCCTCTATGGCATTGCTTCTTTATGTTTAAGAGTGTAGGTGTGAGTAAATGGGTGTGTATGTGTGTGTGTGGTTTCTTGTAATCGATTGCTGCCCTGTCCAGGGGGTATTCCTGCCTTGCACCTAATGATTCCAGGTATGCTCTGGACCCACCTCGACCCTGTCCAGAAAAAAGCAGATAAGACGAGGACTGTATGGATGGTGTTTACTTCCAGAACCTCTTTTGGAGTTTTTTAGGCACAGGCTTACATTACGCCCAGCAGTAAACACAAATACGCTTTACAATCAGGACCTGAAACAACAGGAGTTACAGTGACTGTGACGGTTAGAGACGCTCTGACATGTATCGGCCTTAAAGCAAGGAGGAAACCTCAAACCTGCATGGAGCAAAATGAAGGTGTATCCCTTTTAACTGTAAACAACTTTAAAAGGAGAAGCTCCTGCTGAAAAGCCTGGCGGTAGTTTCGACGGAAAGTTTGACGGAACAGAAAAGCGATGTGGGTTTTAGCCCGGCCTATACTTTCGGCAGCAGCGGGAGAGAGCGCGAGAGGGGCTAAAAATTGATGCCATCACATCGTCCAAAACATACATGATATCAAGCCTCCAGCAGAGACACCACAGCAACAATCTAACGCAAGACTATTCAGCACAATCTTTCACAACACCTCCTGCTGCCTGACCCAGATGAGTTCTCAGCGGTGCAACAAAACAAGTTCCCATAAAATAAAGCGCTCAGAACGGATACGTGCTTAAGCATGAGTCAGTGTGCTGGAGAGCGCTGTAATAACGGCTCCAGCCCAACTATTCCAGTTCCGCCTGTGGTCTCACACTGGACCGCCGTCTGAATCTCATTTATCAGTGTTTGTGATGAGCTGCTGATGAGCTGCTGATGGAGCTGAAGTCACAGTTCTTGTGTTAATGGAGTACTAAGCTTCCATCACTGTTGCTCGGTGGTGTCTGATTACCAGCACTGAATGAATGAAGGCTTATTAGGATTCTATACACACACACACACACACACATATTCAGCTTTACAAAAGGTTTATGTATATTAGTCATGTGATGTGATTCATCTGTTTTAAGATTGACATGATTTCTGAAGAGAAACCACAAATCTGTTTGTTTGTGTGTGTGTGTGTGTGTGTGTATGTGTATATATATATATATATATATATATATATATATATATATATATATATATATATTATATTATATTATATTATATTATATTATATACACACACACACACACACACACATACACATACATACATATATTATTTATTTAGTTATTGTTATTATTATCTGGTCTCTGCCTTTAACTAATAAAACATTTTGGGGTGTGGGTGAGGAGAGGGATCGTCATACTTCACCTCAATAGCATACTTCAACCGCCATAGCAACTTGGGGACATCCTTTAATTATTTTTGGGAGTAGACACGTTTCCAGATTGTGTAAACGTATTGCTCCATCATCCAGAGAGCACTGTTCCACTGCTTTGCAGCTCAACACTGGAGGGCTTTGTACCCCTTAAGCCCATGCATGGCATTAGGCAGCATGGTGCCAATGGGTTCTTGTTTATCTGCTCCAGAAAGTCCTATTCTATTGGCAGTATTTCTCTACAGAGACTAGACAAGCTGTGTGCATTTCTTTGCCCATCTGTGTCAACAATGGGTGCAACTTAAAGCAGCTGAATGCATTCATTAGGAGGGGTGTCCACAAACATTTGGACATATAGTGTTTGCCTAAGTGATGGTATTTGGGGCAAAGGCTTTAGACTCTTTAAAAAGGTTTTAGTGGCTGTGAACAGGGTAAACCGATAATTCAACATGGCTTTGCTTTCACTGCTTCGGTGCAAGTGCTTACTGCCATTGTGTGTGTGTGTGTGTTTGATTACTAGTGTGTATGTGTGTGTGTGTTCACTGCATGGATGGGTTTAATTCAATCTGTGCCCGACACAAGTGGTGAATATGGTTGTCTTGTCAAAGATACAGGCAGACAATGTAAAGAGTTTTTGTTTTGTTTTTTTAACATAACAGTGATGTCCTAGAAGTGAACCCTAAAAATACTGCAGTTCCTGTTTATTACCAACACGTATACACCACATTCAGCAACAGCCACCACTATACTGAAGGACACTCTTCTGAAACACAATTACAGAAAGCCATTTATTGTGATGTGTTGGAGGGCCCAGAGTTCCTGATCCTCACCTCAAGCTTCAGAATTCCCTAAACTTAAGGCTAATAGTGTGTGTTGAAAATAAGCACTGGCTGTCCACCATTCAGGTTTCAAAGCCTTAACAGATTGTGTCCCACTCAATAGCTGTGCTTCATGATAGCGCTTCGTATTGATTTCCGAAGAGAAACCGCAAATTCTAATTACACAAAAACGCATTAAAGGTCTTTAGCCAATAACGATCAGTGCTCATAAAAATGGGATGGTTTAAGTAGCCTTGTGTTCTCCACTATTTCCTCAGTGTTTCTCTTACATTCCCATTTTTACACCAGCCGACCCGAGAAAGGATCGGTAGCTGTGAGGGCCTCAGTTGTCCGACTGGCTGAAATTGCAGAATTGAGCTGCGCAAATCCACAGAAGCTTCTGAGCACCGCTAGCCATCTTCATTTACACTGTTTGTTGACTCCAACATTGACTAATTTGTCACCTTGTCCTTTCGGCTCTTTGGACCGACCAGTTTCCTTGGAGAAGGCCAAGGCCAGCACAATGTTAATTGCTCTGTGTCAAAGAGTTTGCAGTTTAAAGTGAAACACACTGCACTTGTGGTAGCTTTCGCTGTCTGGAATGATGGAAGACGGTAAAGTTCCTGCAGATCCAGGCAAAGCACCTGAGCGACGATGTTTTTCAAACTCTCTCCACTGTGCTCGTTTTTCAGAGATGCTAATGAAGCTACACACACCGTTGGTGAAACACACTCCTCCAGTCAACGCAATACACTTCACGTTTTTTATACTGTGTGTTAGTGTAGGAGTCGGAAAAGCACAAATGACTGTGATGAGCATCAATAAAACAGCTGCATACGTCATCTTCAACTGGCCAATCCATTCCGAGCTTTCTCTCTTTGGGCTGAACAGATTTCACCACATTGTGAACATTAAAATTGTCCTGTTTTTATCTACTCATCAGCTTTAACCCTTAATTTTAAGCATGCCATCGCTTTTAAGAAGACATTGCAGTATATTCATTAGCTATGCAGATGTTTCTAGACCTGAAGGAATGATATGGAGTCCCTTATGGATAAGATACTGAAATCCTGCATATGGGAACAGTACAACAGCATACGTTGTGTAGGGAGAGAGAGCAGAGAGGCACCCTGAACTGGCGGGCTCTCGCCACACTGTACTTTTGATTGGAATAAAATATTTCATTATTGCAAATGAAAGACGGTGGTCACGAGTCTCCTTTCCAAGAGAGGTCCTTCCAACAACACCTCAACATCTAAGGATGTAATGATTTTAATACGTAGCAAAACATTTTATCTGAAAACTGTACCATGATCCATCTCTTCTGTGGAAATCAGCAGCCATCAAAACCACAACATAAGCAATAAGGGTTCTAAGTAGTACTGAAAAAGGGGTATCTGACTCAGGGTTACACAATTTAACCCTATTTGTTCTCTATCTAGAACACATTTTATATAGAAGGTATGCACTGATGTCACGTTCCCACTGGAACACGCCCCATTAAGTCGGAATGAGAGGCAAAACATTGCGCAGCACTACTGTTGGAGGAAACAGCCAAACTGGGAATGAAACAACATTGTCTGCTAAAGTTAAAGGCAGTTGGACTCAACAACACACCAACCAAATTACCAAAGAACCAATGGTCCATGAACATCAATGCGCAGCCAGGAAGGGCCAGCTACCTGAGGCTCAAATCACACCCACTTGGAGGATAAAGCTTCACCTGAATGGAGTGTTTTCGGCTGATTTCAGGCTCATTCAGTAGACTCTGGTTCATTTGGGTTTTGCTTGCTTCTCCGTTCAATCAAACTTAGCAGGTCGCTAAATTCGCAACTACCATGGGCAACTACACGTTTCAGTGCGTAAATTTCAGGACTGCAGCAATCCATTTGCTTCCCTTCTCTTGAGCTTTCAGCAGTCTGTAAAAGGAAAGCTCAGAACTTCTGCTGAATTAGATCGTACAGTTGATCACACGCAGCACACAGCTGCGTGCAGACTCAATAAAACTTTGCTACTCAATGCATAATCTTACCGATTCTTGACAGAATTCCACGACACGGACCATATAAATAAAGACAGATTTAAATAGAAAAAATGAAATTTCGAAACGCACCTCTATTAAGAACCCATGAAGCCATCCGGGAGCAGCTAACCAGAGTGAAGAGGGTGGAGAGAGGGAGGGGCTTATGCTGTGCATGCATTCACACTTTAGGAGTTCTATAGGAGAACTTTTATTTATCTGAACCAAACTAATATGTGCAATAAAGAATTGGAGCCAAGTAGATTCTCAACATACAGAATATTGAATGAAATAAACATTTTTAGGAGCACAGGGCACATTATCAGGTACCCCCCCCCACCCACACACACACAGACAGACACACAGACAACACACACACAAATCACCAGTGATAAACAAGTATTATTCAACGAGTGAACAGCGTCAAACATCACTGCGGATTTGACCAAAGCAGACTCTGTGGAGGCGAAATTCATTTTAAAACTTCAACAACAACAAAGCTTCCACAGCCTCTCTTTGTCTGCGCTTTGTAGTCAGCTCCACTTTCAACTTCTTTTGATTGTGAATCCCCTCAACTTCACTAATGTCCCTTTAAGCATTTCATCTTTTGTGTGGTCACTGCAGCTCCACTGTGAATCATCAGGCCTCGGCCTGAGAGAGTGACCATCAATGCTAACTGATTATCCATGATTGTTATTGGTGGTAATTACTGTGGTTTAAAGACATGGTCACAGTGGCACGCTTTGCTGTATTCTGTCAGGCTGAGTGAACATCTGTGGTCTGGCCTTTTACTTGACCTTGACCCCATTCCACTTAGTGACCCCACAATTGAAATCTGAATAATAGATAAGTATAATTATTATTATACCCTGACCCTTAAAGGAATTAAAACAGGGATTTTGTTTGGTTGAACCTTTTTTTTAAATAAATATTTAAATAATATTTACTGTAGTTTATTATTGGAAGATGTAAAATGTCTACTTTCTGAAAGCTGCATGTGAGGTGGAGCTTGTTTAAACTATTTTACAATTAATGATTATTTTCATCATTGATTAATTGTTTGGTTTTCAAAACTCTGAACATAGTAAGAAATTGGTGGGATTGTGGGTTTGGTTGCATTTTTTCCTCCCCACCATGACCACCATCAATTTTCATACCATGCCTTAATGCAGATGAAACCTCCAGTGCTACAATGAGATATTTACAGGTATAGCTCAATCAAACATGCTAACATAGCCGACATTGACAAGAAGCTAGCATTTACGCATTAGCGTTAGCATTACGTTCTTTCATGGTTGTTCACGTCATTGTAAGAAAGTAGAGCAGACATTTCTACAGCTAGGTCCCAGGTCAGGCTATAGATGAGTTTAATTACGGTAATTCCCAATTTGCTTGGTGGTTTCTAATACTCCCTCTGTCCCTCCCCCATCATATGATGCTAGCAGTGCTGGGAGGGTGAAGGCCACCACGTGCTTCCTCTGAGTCACTTCACCGGCAGCTCAACACGCTTGGAGCAGTCACAACACTCACTGCCACTTCGGTTACGTCGTCAGCTAACCAATGCCCACTAGGCTCTTGGCTCTTGGCTCTTGGCTCTCACTCTGAACAATCTTCAGGACCCCCACCAGTCTGGCTTCAAAGCTGCACACTCTACTGAAACTGCTCTCATTGCAGTTACAGAGAAGCTCCATGCAGCTAAAGCTGCCAGACTGTCCTCGGTTCTGATCCTTCTTGACCTCTCCGCAGCTTTTGACACAGTGGACCACAAGATCCTCCTGTCTATCCTTGCCGGTCTTGGAATTACCGGCTCTGCATGGCAATGGTTCGCATCATACCTGCAGGGACGCTCATACCAGGTAACGTGGCAGGGCGACACGTCCGCTCCTTGTAGTCTCTCCACTGGCGTTCCACAAGGCTCAGTTCTTGGTCCTCTTCTTTTCTCACTATACACTCACTCTCTTGGTAAAGTGATATCCTCCCATGGATTCTCTTACCACTGTTACGCCGACGACACTCAACTCATGCTCTCTTTCCCACCGTCTGACACACAGGTTTCTGCCCGTATCTCAGCATGCCTCGCCGACGTCTCGTCTTGGATGGCGGCTCACCACCTCAAACTGAACCCCAGCAAGACGGAGTTGCTGTACATCCCGGGAACTGCTGGACCAAGAAACGATCTTGCCATCACCTTCGAGAACTCACTGGTCACTCCCTCTACTGAAGCCCGCAGCCTTGGTGTAGTGATGGATGATCAGTTATCGTTCTCAAGTCATGTTGCAAACGTAACTCGGTCCTGCAGATTTCTTCTGTACAACATCCGGAGAATTCGACCCTTCCTCTCTAGAGAGGCCACCCAGGTGCTTGTTCAGTCTCTCGTCACTTCCAGACTTGACTACTGCAACTCTCTTCTGGCTGGTCTCCCTCTGCGCACCATCAGGCCCCTGCAACTCATCCAGAATGCAGCGGCACGGGTCGTCTTCAATGTCCCAAAATTTAGCCATGTCACTCCACTGCTGCGTTCTCTCCACTGGCTTCCTGTAGCTGCCCGCATCAGATTTAAAACCCTGACGCTGGCCTACAAAGCCAAGAACGGACCAGCCCCTCCGTATCTGATGGCAATGGTCAAAAGCCGATCCGCACCAAGAGCCCTTCGAGCTTCAAGTACGGCTCGGCTCGACCCACCATCCCTCAAAATCCGCGGAAGACAAGCGTCCAGGCTTTTTTCTGTCCTGGCACCAAAGTGGTGGAACGAGCTGCCCCTGGATGTCCGAACGGCCGAGTCGCTCGCTGTCTTCAAACGCAGACTGAAGACCCACCTCTTCAGAGAGTACTTGGACGAATAGTTCTATGGTTGCCTTATTGTCTTGTGTTTAGTAATGTCTAAGCTTGGAGGTATCTTTTGTATTAGTCTATTCTAACTAGCTGAGGTTTTCTTGGGTAAATAGCAAAGCACTTTGTAAGTCGCTCTGGATAAGAGCGTCTGCTAAATGCCGTAAATGTAAATGTAATGTAAATGGCTAGGATCGGGCTAAGCGATGGGAGGAGAAGGAGGGCCACCCTACCCACCCAGAGACAGCCACAGAAGGCCACCACATAACCAGGTTTGGCCACCACATAACCCAGTTTTGCCACAGATGTGCCAGTTGGCAAATACATACGCTTAAACACTAGGCCGGAATACGTAGCGGGATTTTGTGCTGCATTATTCCTCTAATTACTCAGTTCCTGCAGCTCCTGCTCTACATCTTCCTCAGCAGCACGGCCCACGAGTGCGAGGTTGCGACTAACAGGCGCTTCTGTTTCTTGCACAAAGACTCATTTGCATAGTTGTGGGCTGGTTCATTTTACACTGATATGATTTTTTTCCCTTTTGGATATTTTTATAATGAAATAATAAAAGACAAAACTGAAGAACTGGACAAAAAAAAAAAAAGACGACATCTACTGTCCTTTGAGATAAGCAACCAGCACTTTGAAAGACTAAACGGGTATATAAGCAGTAAAAAGTACAGTCAAGGAAAGAATGCTGTGATGGCAGTTTAGGACTGTTGGAAACTTCTTTATGCATCTTGCTGGACTTGCTAGGGCGGCCCGACAAGACCATGTTAGCAGTTGTTTTAGGAGTTCTCCACTTGTAAAGGATCTAGCAGACAGTGGAACGGACGATTTCTAATTGTTCTGAGATCTTTTTATCTTTTTAAACCCCTTCCCAGAGTCTTCTGCATCTACAACCTTCTTTTTGAAGGCCTCAGAGAGCTTTGGATTTGGCCATGGTGATCTTCACCCCTCACTTCAACTATCAAGAGCAGACCAGACTAAACATCTGAGGCTTAACTAAGACAGGCTCCTCCAGAATCCTCTCTAACCATGTTCTGATCATATGCAGCTGATGTCGAGCGCCTGATTCTAATTCTAGACACTTCTAGTAGAAATAAATGTGGGGGTGTTCTAACTTTTCCTCACAAGAAAATGATATTTTTTACATTTTTCAAATGATTTTAAGACATTTATTCTTCTTCTTTCATTGTTCATTTTATTCTTTATTATTTAATGAGATCAAATGTCCAGATGTTACCTATGCTTAAAGAAGTACACGTATTTCTAGAATACTGCAGTAAAATACAAATCTGCCAAAATCCTACTTAAATATAGCAAAATACAAAAGTGGCTCTGACCGACAGCGCTAACAAGGGACTACCCATAGTCGTCTGTGCACGGCTGGACCAAGTATATGAAGAGCAGTGCTGCAATGGACTGCACTTTGGACGTCGCTACTGAAAAACATCTGAATGCAGAATTTAGCTCGTCTGATTACTTGGCAGAGGAGTTTCTTTGCTCCGTGCTTCCACTAGCAAGAGCTTCATTATAAAGAGTGAGAAATGTGATAATGGAAAAGGGATTTATCTTTGAGAGAATGCGTGCGAGTGCGTGTGCGCGAATTATCTTTATGCACCACAAAAAAAAATAATAAAAAAAGAGAGAGAGAGAACCTGAGGCAGTAATTAACCCCAATTTCGTCTAAAACATAATTAAGTGAATCTCTGTGTCCTTAAAAGATTATGCAGCGTGTTCCAAACTGGATGTTAGTCTGAGTAATATTCATTTTTCCAGTGATGAGCGAAATGCTCTGATCGACGATTTACTTAAAGTTGTGCGAGAGAGGGAGAGAGAGAGAGAGAGAGAGAGAGAGAGAGGGAGAGAGAGGGAGAGAGAGAGAGAGAGAGAGAGACTGGTCATGAAGTGAACAGCCACTAGAAATCATACTGCAGTAAAGAGGTGGACGCTCTTTCCGCCCCTCAACAGGTTACCGTAGCAACAGCATGATGGTCCAGACTGACTGCACAATCTAAATGCAGCAGCAAAAAAAAAAAAAAAAAAAAAAAAAAAACCCTGCACCTATGAGACGCTGTTTGACAGCTCCACCACAAACTGCTTATTAGAGGCACTAAACATCAAGCGGTGGTCCATAGAGGGGAAATATTTTATTTATTGGCTTCATATCCGTTCCCATTGTACCGGAGCCGAACGCCACGATCTCTGGAGCTCAGAGCCAGAGAAGTAAGCCATTAAAGATCATCAGGTTGTGCAGGTATTCACTAACATGGGAATTTCAGAGGGGATGTCAGGGTCAAAATCTTGTGCTACATATTGTTGTTCATGAAAATGTCTTTAAGCATCGTAATACACTATATGTCCAAATGAACACATACATCCACAGCGCTTGTCTAAGCCCTGTAGAGAAGTACTGCCAATAGAACATGAACCTATGGGCACCATGCCTAATGCCAGGCATGGGCAAGAGGGGTATAAAGCCCCCCCAGCATTGAGCTCTGGAGTGATGGATGGTGATCCATCCAATATTCTGGGGATGGGTTAGGGAGTTGGGGATGAGGTGGGGTGGTGATCATCCAACATACTGACCTTACTAATACACCTGTCGCTGAATGCAATCAAATCCTCACAGCAATGCTCCTCCAAAATTTAGTAGAAAGCCTTCTTCCCTGGACAGCAGAGACAGTTACTCCAACAAAAGCAGGACAAACTCCAATGCACAAATAATATCACAAATGATTTGGCAACCATTTAGTTTAGCATATTTTATGGCATCCCACAGGGCTCTATTTTAGGGCCTATGAAGTTGATCTTAATTATGACAGTAATGTAGTTACGAGAGTAAAGAACCCGTTAAAAGCAAATACCTGCCGATACCAAACACGACCAATCACCATACATTAAAACCACCTGCCTGACATTGTGTAGACCCCCTTGTGAGACATGGACCCCACACAAATGCCCTGTAGTATGTGGCAGCAAGACATCAGTAGCAGATCCTTTAAGCCCTGTAAGTTAAGAAGTTGGGCCTCCATGACCACCAGAGCCTCTCCACTGAGCACTTTTGGTAGGCTCCCATAAGACCTGCCTGATGTTTTAGAGATGTTCTGCCCCAGTTCTAGCCATCACAATAAGGCTCTTGTCAAAGTGGCTCAGACTCATGAGCTTAAGCATAAGCTTGACCATTTTCCTGCTTCCAACACATCACCTTTAAGAACTGACCGTTCACTTGCAGCCTAACATGTAGATCCCACCTCGACAGGTGCCACTGTAACCAAACAATCAACGATATTTACTTCACTTGTGTTTTTTACTGTTACGGCAGATCGTTGTATGGTTCCTTATATAGCTTGTGCTTATGCTGAAACGTACAGAAAAATAGTTTCAGCAAAAAGAAAATAAATAAAAAATAATAATAAAAAAAAAAACACAGGAATTTCATGACACTGCAGGATCTGGAGAGAAAAACCTCTACGATAGCGCAATTCGTTTTTCCAGGAGTGAGCTACATTTAGAAGTAGGGTAAAGCTACCTGGGGGGTGCTTTTGTCATTGCCCCAGGCACTCGCTCTAGCCTGCTGTTTACCGCTGTGTGCGCATATGCGACCGTCAGCAGCAGGCGCTTTTGTTTGCGTCTCTCGTGCTGCTTTCGTCTAAAGCTGCATGTAAATGTGCTGCACGTTCAGGAGAAGGCTAAGTGACTTGCCTGTCGAGCGCTGGGCCTCGTGGGGCAAACACTGAATCACTGCTCCAAAAAAATAAAAAAGGAAAGCAGACAGCAGCTCGACTCTGCCTCTGAAGAGTCCTCTGTATCGGCTTAATGAAGCCCGAGGACTGCCGATGGAGCTCCAGAAAGAGCGCCTTTGGAAAGGAAAGCCTGCTGAAGGCTTGTCTGGAGGTGAGGGCCAGCCGCCATGGCTGTGCTAACACACTGGAAGAGGAAGTTCAAGCCTGAACTGCTCCTAAAAGCTGTCTTCCTGTCTCCCTCTCTGTTTCTTTTCTTTTCTGGCACTCAGGATAGCGAGAGTGGTGCTCTGAAGCAAAAGTGAGGCGAAACTTTACTTATGTGCTTGCAGAAAGTGGGGTTTTTCTTCAGCTCGCTGTGAGGATACGCAAACGTCTACACCAGCAAAGCTTTACTGAACAGCTAGACCTCAAGCCAAGCAACCCCCCACCCAAGAATGAGCTACATTTAGAAATAGGATAAAGCTACCTTAAAAAGTTCAGATCAGCAGCAGACGATACCCAAGATTTCAATATTGTATTAATATGTGGATCTGAAAGCGGGATATCTACGAAGAGCAGATGAGAAGTGTTAGAAAAGTAAACAAGCCGCCACTATCGATGACATTAACAACTGTAAGTAATTTGGCTATTATTCTGACCAGGGGTCACCAATCTTCTCCAAGACTGCTGGTGTGCCTGCAGGCTTCCGCTGCAATCAAGCTGGAGCCTCCACTGGTTTAATCAGACGAATCAAACAGCTGATTAGTTATATAAAGCGCTCCTGCTTGGTTCAAATGAAAACCTGAAGCCATGTCCGTCCCTTGTGGTCAGAGTGGTGACCCATAGTGGGCAATTTATGAAGAAAGAGAGTTACAAAACTTAATAGAAATTGGGATAAAAATTGACCTGGATGGACATTACAAAGAGCTGCAACATTGATCTGTATGCTGTTACAAGTGTAGGAAGATCAAATATAGCCTAAACATTCTGCTCTTCTGCAATACAATAAATGCCTCAAAAATGGCTCTGAATTATAGGTTTAACCTAATTTTTTATTCATATCATTCTGCATCTCGAATGAGTCGTCCTAAAGATTTCGAAGCTTTAGTTTACTGGAAAAAGAAATGTGCATTTATAAGCTTGGGGATGACCGTCTACTATTAGATGCACTTCAATAAAAACAGTACACATTAAAGCTTAATGGTTTAAGGCGAAATATTGGCTCTTTCAGACTACAAGATTTTAATAATCAGCCTCAATATTGGTCACAAATGCAGCAAAATAAAAAAAAAAAAAATAAAAAAAATAAAAAAAAATTTATATATATATATATATATATATATATATATATATATATATATATATATATATTTATTAAGAGATAATTTAGTGCAGTAGTTTGGCATAATTTCTGTTAGCAAGTTTGGTAAAATAAATATGATCAGTTTGGACAATTAAAAAAATTAAAAATTAAAAATGGGTGTGTCCCTCAGAAACCAGCAGTTCTGGAAAAAAGACTAAACAAGCATATTCACCATTTGCAGGGGCAGTGGTGGCTCAGCGGTTAGAGCGCCGGGCTATTGATAACAGGGTTGTGGGTTTGATTCACGGGCTCAGCAAGCTGCCACTGTTGGGCCATTGAGCAAGGCCCCTTACCCTCTCTGCTCCCTGGGCGCTGGAGTTGGCTGCCCACCGCTCTGAGTGTGTGTGTACTCACTGCCCCTAGTTCACTAGTGTGTGTGTGTTGTTCGCTACCACAGATGGGTTAAATGTGGAGGACACAGTGACAAATGCGTTCATTCTTTACGTCATCCATGCAGTGAACACACACATACACACTAGCGATCAAACACACATAGTGACCGTGACCACACATACTCAAAGTGGTGGGCGGATTAAGGGCCTTCCTCAAGGGTCCAACAGTGGCAGCCTGCTGAGCCTGGGTATCGAACCCACAACCCTGTCATCAATAGCTGAGTACTTTAACTGCTGAACCACCACTGCCCAATTACAATCATAACTGATTCGTAGGGAGACAATAGTTTAACCAATCCTGTTTTAATACCACATAATCAAGTTTTATAGGCTGATTGTGAGAACCCTCCTGAACATCGCCTCAAACCATCTGAAACATTGATCATCTGACCTCACATTACTCCCAAAATACGATAAGCAAACATCCACTCAGGTCTGTGTGGGCAGAGGCTCTAGCTCCTTTATAAAATGAGATATTACCGTGCTACTGGTAATTCCCATTTTCCAGCATGCCTGCTGGTACAAGAGAGTGCCAAGAAAGCATCTTTGATGTCAGTCCAATTGCATAGCTCATGAGATAGCGAGTAATATCTTCTCCTAACAGAAGGAAAATACCCACCGGCATACATGACAAAACATTATGAAGAGTTATATATATGATTTTGGAGACCATTGCAGAGAGCCCAGTAAGCATTTACAGTATGCAGATGCATGAGAAAGTGTGAGAAACTGAAGAGTGCAATGAAAACACAGCGTTTGTCCCAGCCTGCTCTGAAGCGACGGTCGGGCTTGTGTACTTTTCATAACTCATGTCGACAGGCGTGGACATTAGAGAGGTGCATTGGCTCAAAAATGACTCTCTGCTGTTTCTGGAAATGGAGCAAAGCTATTGTGGGGCCCTGCTCCACTTTCAGAGCACAGAGTTACACATGACATGACACTTAGCAACTCTAAAAGGCTCATCTATCACGTCTGGATTCTGGATGGAAGGCCTGTATAACCACACTCAGAAAGAGTGGGTAAAAAAACGGATGCAGTTTTGCAACTTTTAAACCCGTTCATCATGTTTATCTGCTGTTAAAATGGCACAGCATAACAATAACTGGTGCAATACATTGGCATGCAAAAGTCTGAGCACCCCTGGTTAAAATTCCAGTTACGGTGAATAGGTATTAGAAATGCATCAATCTCAGATACTCTCAGATTGCTCTCAGATACCTTCTACCAAAGTCTCATATCTTAATTAGCTTATTTGGACTATGGCTTGTTCACAAAAGGCCAGGTGATGCAGATCTTTAAGCTTGAGGCCTCCTCCTCCTCCTTGTTCCAACAATCAGCAGCCATGGGCTCCTCTAAGCAGCTGCAAAGCAGGAGAAGACTACAGGGGGCGATAGCAGGTCTCCGGGTTTTCAGGTTCCCTTAGTTTGTACTCTAGTTAAGAACTTGCCGTTAACAAGACCAGGGGAGGTCAAGTTGAGGCCTAGAAAACCAAAAACCTGCTTGTAGGATTGCTCGAAAGAACAAAGTGAAAACCCCCGTTTGATTGAAAACAGATAGCTGCACATTCTGGAAGCAAACATCAGACCACCTTTCAAACCCCTTAACACAGAAAGGCTTATTACACACTACAGGCATATTATTCAGTAACTACAGGCACCTCTATTACCCAAGAATAGCCCCACCAGTAACACTTTCAGCCCGTCGGTGGGCCACAGGCCGTTTATAGGGATTTAAAAAGCTACAGAGGAAAAGAGGATGGACTCTGCAGCAGGATAATTGTCTTAAACACACCTTAACAACAAGGTGCAAGTATCTGTCACTGTACTATGTACAGCGAAATGTGTCCCACGCATTTGACCCATCTGTGGTAGTGAACACACACACACTAGTGAACTAGGGGCAGTGAGTACACACACACCCAAAGCGGTGGGCAGCCAACTCCAGCGCACGGGGAGCAGAGAGAGTGAAGGGCCTTACTCAAGGACCCAACAGTGGTAGCTGGCCGAGCCCAGGAATCGAACCCACAACCCTGTCATCACTAGCCCGGAGCTCTAACTGCTGAGAGATACCACTGCCCTGGACCTACACCGCCAACAGAGGCACAAGCTGAAGGTTTTTCCACGACTCTCACGGTCCCTTGACCTAAACATGATCAGAAATCTGTGGATAGATGTCTAAAGGTCATGCAGAACTAGAAGCTTACTGCAAAGAGGAATTTGAGTTTACAGAGGTCTCTCTCAAATGAAAAAGAAAGAGTCCATGAAGAATCCAACCCTTCCCCTCTGTAAGAGTGCACTGTTCAGACAATAGCTTAAAATGAGCTTGTCCTTGCAGGTACTGAGCAAGGTAATTACAAATCAAATCTATTCCATTTGAGCTACTCTGAATGATAAGGATGTTTAAAAACATATGGACGCGGAAGGACGACTCCCGCAAGCTACTTTAATTGGTGTGACCAAGAGAGAGAAATTTAGGGAAAATGAATTTCAGAGCTCTGTGTGAATTACAGGCTTCATGGATACGAAAATTACAAGTAATCCCTTATCAGATAATGTCATTTTCATGGCAAGGACGAGATGGTCCATTTTAATGTTCTGGGGAAAAAAAAAGAATGTATTAATTGGGACTGACTTTCTAGGTACAAAGTGAGTTTCTGCCACATCGGAGTCGTGCCAATGTTTCTTTTTTTGAGCGGCTGTTTTGATTTCTTGTAAATCTGCCCAAAGAAAACTCTTCATTCTTACTTAAAAGAAAACCCGTCAATTTGACTAATGGCACTAATGCCACCTGTCGCCCAGTTTCTCTCCACCAAAGCAGCCGACCCCCTCCACCAACCCACCCACCCAGCCCTGGTCTCATTCCAAACTGAAGCAGGATCAGAAAAACAGACTGTTCAATGCCATTTGGCATCCATCAAATCCTGACGCCTGCACACAAAGAACAGCTAATGGCACGATCACACAGATCGAGTCAAAGTATAAAAAACGTGGATGGGGTAAAATGAAGCAATTTGTCGGTTCCAGAAAATGAGCGCTACACAGAGCAGGAGCAGGTTTTACATAGGAGATGGATTCTGTGGAGCTTCTAATGTAGAGTGAAATCCTGGGAAAGAGAAAGGAAGCTGGTCAAAGTGTGAAGGTCTAGGTGATCTTACAGTGGCCGCAGGTTTCCTAAAAGCATTTCTGGTGGTCCCTGTATGTTTGTGGACACTATGGGTCAGATGAATCAAAAGCACCAGTGAGTTTAAATAAATAAATAAATAAATAATGGATTTTACCATTTCTGTATGACTACTGCTCTTTCCCCTCATTTTCATAAGGTGATAGCGATTAAAAAACACACATTTACAATTTACAATCCAAGTGGAGAAACCTCCACAAATAATATAATATTTCATTTGAAGTTTTGAAACTTGCATGATCTCACAGGTCTTGTACACACTCTCAGCTGATTAACATTTCCATCTTAAAGCTCATTCTGAGCTGTTTGGATTGAGCATCATGACAAGCAGCAGATCTTCAGCCGAGACGAATCCCATCTCATTTTCGTGTCTCGTAATTCGGGAACATCCATATCCATAGCCTAACATCGGCTATTCAAATGAGCCGCGATTCATATTTGACTATGTTAACACATTGTACTCTAGAGTGATTATTCGGTTAGGCTAAAAATCCTAATGCAGAAACCATTCTTGGGTAACAGTTTAGTTTAGCACATCTTGCGGAGTACCACAGGGTTCACTATTAAGGTTTATGAAACTGATGCTAATTGCGCAGTAGCTATGGAAGTGAAGAACTGCAGTGTGAGCCTCAGCACAGGGTTTAATGAGGTTAATGTGTTCAAAATCATTGAAGAAATTCACAGCAATGAATTTCCTGATTTCCTGATAGTCGAGGAACGTCGGATTCGGCCCAAGTAAGAAGACTGCGCTGGATAACGCTGCTGGAACTTTAAGATCGTTTTACGAAGTTTCTGTGACTGGTTTTGAGTGTAAAGTTTATTGTTTATAAATATGCCCATTGCAGAGCCAAATGCAGGGCTTAAATAATTAAATTAAAAAAAAAAAAAAAATCCATAGTGTGCATTCTGGATGGTAAATCTGAATCAGTGCGTTTCTTTAACCACTCCGAAAGACTTTGTTTACACCAACAACTGAATTATACTGAAATTGATACCCTGACCTATACCATCTCTCAGATCCTTTCTGTCTGCCCTCTCATCCTTCTCCAACATGGTATGAATGAGCTGAGAGCACCCAATGACAATCAGATACCACACAGACAACATGTCTCCGAAACTCAACACCACAGATCAACAAGAAAATCTAACTTGTGGAAAATACTATAGGAGATGGCCACGGCCACGCTGCGCTGGGCCACACGCTGGCACCCAAGCAAGGCTTCTGCGGAGGCGAGATTGTCAGCTCAAATTCCTCAAAGCACCTCAGAAGCTTAGAGTCTCTCCGCTTTGTTACAGCCCAATCCGAATCCAAAAAGGCTGTGCTTCTGGCCGAGCTTCATCTGGCCCCGTAAAAGCTTCTCGGAGAAAGCGCGAGTCACTACTGAAGCCGTTTCAACGTAGAGGGCTAATTACACACAACTCAATCCAAGCCGAATAAGATCCTGTTTTCTGGCCTGCACACATCAAAGAGGATCGGGGAGAAAAAAAAACACAAGGGGGAAAATTGACAAGGCACGCTGTGATTCTATGAATATTCATCATCCCTTCACGGGATGAGGAGTTTTCACATCAGAACAGTTTTGTTTCCTAGTGCTTCCTCCCCGTGACTTCTCATTAGGCAGAAAATGTTGACAAAACGTGAGCAGCTGCAAAGAGAAAACACATCGTATCATCTCAACATCTGCGGCACCAATTTATAACCAAGAACCCACGACGTCTCCTTGTGTGAGAACACAGTGGAGACTTTGGCCTTCTGTTCGCCTCAAGCAAAAGACTGTGTTGAAAAGCAGGCCGTTAGGTCTGTAATGACCCACACACTGAGAATGTGACAAACGCAGAGCCGAGAGAAGGACATGCCGGCTGGGCTCCTGAACTGCGCTGATGGGGGCGTCTACTCTGTGTGTCTTAATGAGGGACACTCAGTAAACAAGAGATTACCCTGTGGACTGAAAGATTCTCCAGGACAATTTGCATTTGGAATCAGTGCCAATTACTGATTCACAGTCTGAACTCTGAAGCAGTTGGAGGAAAGGGTAACATCGGTTGGGTAATACTGCCACAATACAAACCTTTAGCAGAAATACACTACATGGACAAAAGTATTAGGACACCAACATCATTAAAATGAGTTTATCCTGCTGTTGTTGCAGTAATTACTCTCTACTATTCAGGGAAGAAGGCTTTCTACTAGATTTTGGAGCATCAGCGAGGTCAGGATGCTGGATGATCACCACCACACCTCATCCCAAAAGCACTGGATGGCCATGGCCCCAGATCATGTCAGAGAACACAGTGCCACTGCTCTGCAGCTCAATGCTGGGGGGTCTTTATACCCCCCTAGCCCATGCCTGGTTCATGTTTATCTGCTCCAGAGAGTCTTATTCTACTGGCTACTTCTCTACAGGGCCTAGACAAGCTGTGTGTTCTTTGAGAACTGATCATTTTCTCGACATGCTAGGAAAAGCATATTGTGCATCACAATTTGAGAATTTATCAAGATACAATAAACTATTGTCATACTGCCCACCTCGATTTGCGACATTAATAAAAAAAAAATACAGGGATTTTTACCAGATTGCACTAGAAGCCAATGATCCAGCATGTCATTATAACAATAATGACAAACTTTGTATCCAAGATTGGAGTAAAATAATGACATTGGGCAGGTATAATCCGCCTCTGGTGGACAGGTCAATTTTTCCTCACACTTTTCTCATCGCCAATGACAACTAAAAACCCAACACTGGTCGATTAGCAGAAATGAACAGTCATGTAAACTGGCCACAATGATTCTGCAAAAGCAGAATGAATCAATCAGAGACAAAGCCTACAACGGCAAACCGGCTAGTTGTACACAGCAAGAGCAACCACTCGCAGTCAGGAAAGCAGCTGATCCGATCAATAATGCAGCCCAGGGTGAAGGCATAGATGTGTAAAAGAGCATAAAAAGAAGAAACAGCACCTTGGAGCGTTTACTACAAGCTGCAATGCACTGGCAAACCTCAAGAACCAAAAAAAGCAAGCACATAAATGTTTCTGAGGTCTAGGGCCTGCAGATGGGAGAGATATAGGTGAAGCTGTACCAGACTGATGGAAAGAGGAAAACCAAATGAACTTCTCATGATCACACGTGTATCACCTTTGTGTTTATTAAACACAACTGCACGGGCACTGTAAGGCTGTCATTAAAAATGGCTTGGTGAACTGGTATGGTTGGTGTGGCTGTATTTCAGGAGTGTTCATGGTTGGCCTAATCACTCAACACAACCCAAAGCCCACTGAGCATGGACATCACTTTTTTAAAAAGGCCCCAGAATTGACTCTTTAAAACTTTTGCAGGGTATCTGAAGCTGTGGTACAACTGCCAGCAATTCAGAACCACAGCTTGCTGAAATGCTCCAATGCTGGCCTACAGTAGGACCTCCAACATCACTCAAAAAGAAATAGATTTGTCCAGGTGTGTTGCTGTTTTAGACCCTCGGCCTCCCAGAATCCCTACCTTCCCAAAATAGTTCCACATAACGGACGGTCACTGTTCTGGCAGTACTGTTCGAGCATTCCCTGCAGGGGAAGACTGCCATCTTTGGGTCGAGTGAGGGGAGGAGCTTTCCTTCTGTCCAGAATTACCAGGAATGTATCCGTGATCTCTATCTATCTCTATCTGGGGGGGGGGGGGAGTACTTTACAAGGCCTAATCCTACCTCCGTCAAAAGAAGTTTGGAAAGTGCAATTGGGAGCATTTATCTGAGGGGTTCTTCTCGGTATTCCACGCCTCAGTGAGTACCCACAGGACAACGCGGAACATCCAAAACCACAATCGATTGTGGACCTTTAGGACTGGGGTTGCTGCATAGAACGTAAAGGAAATGCAGAGCTGACAGCTTAGCCAATACAGTCTGCAATGAAACAGTTGGGCACAGTGTTAAAGCCACAGCATACACAATACATCAAAAGAACCTGACCAGGCAGCAAACCAAGGCTTTCAGCTGTGTTGTAGCACATCAAAAGCAGAAGCAGAAAAACAGAGCAAAAAAAAAAGTGGGAGCCACAGTTGGGCATACACTTGATCAATGAGAACTTTTACCAAGCAAACACTTGTGGCCTCCCTCGGTGCTTCAAAATAGAGCACAGTCGCTAATTGGAGCCTAGCTAATAGCCTGCAGCGCCTGAGTCACAGCAGAACTGTGTCAACAGGCTCTTGGATGTGAACAGTGAAACGAGGTAGAGCAGAAGGCAGCTTGTGTGCCAGTTCTGTGCAGTTAGTGTAACCTGCAGTTGCACGCGCACATACCCAGGGGTTGCTGCGCAGTTCCGGCGGTGTAAAAGTCCCCCAGGCGGTGTCCCTGGAGTGGCCATTCTCACATCACCCCACTCCCCAGTTAAGGAGGAAAGTGGAGAATTGGAGAGGACATGAAACTGTCTAATTACAACTATTTTAGGCAAAGGACATCACAGTTGAACAGCCACTTGCACTGGCTATCTATCTCATCAGGGACACACAGAAACACTGTGTCTCTCTCCCTCTCTCTCTCTGCCTCACAGACACCCCTACGGAAGAAAAATGAAAGCTGAGTAAATGGGCCGACTCAGCACAGTTTACTGGTCACAGTTACACCTTTAATAACCCCTCAAGGATTAGTGGACAAGTAATGATCTCATGAATCAACTATTTAACCCCTAGAAATCACAGATATCAGATGATTAAAAAGAACTTGACTTAAAACATAGTGTATAATATACTCCCAATACTGCACAGGGCATCCATTGGCCTAGACAAGGCCAATTCCTAATGGACTCCACAAGACATTGGACAAATCCTTTTGAGATCCTGGTCCATGTTGACATTATTGCAGCATGCAATTCCTAGTCACAATCCCACTGCCCTGAAGGAGTGGTGAGCACATGGTCAGCAACAATACTCAACAAAACAGGCCATGATTGGTGTTAACAGACCCAAAGCTTGCCAAGAAGACATTCCCCACAGCATCACACCACCTCCACCAGCCTGGACTGATAACACAAGGCAGGTGGAGTCCATGGATTCATGCAGTCATGACCAATTCTGGCCGTTCTATCTGTATCTTCAGCAGAAATGAAGGGTAACCAGATCAGGCTATGTTGCTCCAGCCTTTAACTGTCCAGTTTACTCGACTCTGTGCTCACTGCAGCCTCAGCTTTGAGTTCTTGGCTGACCGAAGTGCAACCCAACGTGGTCTTCGGCTGTTTTAGCTAGTCTTCCTCATGGTTGGAGGCGTTGTACGTTCCGAGATGCTCTTCTGCTCACCACAATCGTACATAGTGTTTATCCGAGTTACCGCAACCTTTCTGTCAGCTCCAACCTGTCTGACCCTTCTCTGTTGACCTCTCTCACCAACAAAATGTTTCTGCCTGCCGAACTGCCCTCACTGGAGGTGTTTTCTTTATTACACCATTCGGAGTGAGCTGAGACGGTTGTGCTGAAAATCAGCAGTTCTAGAAATACACACAAGGTCACATTTTTCCTCATTCTGTTTCCTCATATGGCTGATGTGAATGGCTGACCCATATCTGCAGGGACTTATAGTTTTACAGTGTTCATAGTGTTTAATATCTTATACTCCAGTCTGACTCACCTCACACTGCAGTCAACTCACTTCCTATGTGTGTGGTGTGTATAGTGGTACACACTCTGGACTGATACCTCTTCTTGTTTATCGACTACTGGTGTGGAATATAACTGGTTTAAATAGGTGCTGTGTGCTGTGATTGGGATTCCTATAGCGTGTGTGTGAACTAGCATTAGCGTTAGCCTCCACTTGGTTCTGAATGGGTTCTTCAGTGCTGGCTTAAAAACAGGGAAAGGCAAGCGGTTCTCCCGCTGGTAAAACAGAGCGTTTCAGTGATAGTTTTATAAAGGTTCAGATATTATGGTTTGTTTGTTTTTTATGTTCCACTGTAAAATAGCTCCACACTGCAGAACCTCAACTCTTTTATTTACGTTCTGAGAACGTCTGCACTGCTGCAGCCTGCTGGGCTGTAATGTCCCTTTAATGGCGCCTTAAGGACACCAGATGGCGCTCTGAAAACTGTGCTTAAAACAATGAATCGGAACTGGGCTGAGATCAAAATAGACAACATCTGATTCATTATCATGTTACTGGATTGGCCCCGATTTCCACCCAATGGATCGGATCGGGACACCCGTAGTAGCAGGAAGGAGAAAAATGAATGGTCTTTCTATTTTGCTTGGTTTGAGAACGCCATGTCAGAATATGGCAGAACATTGATTCTGCTTTCTATAATTTATATCACTTCCATATATGATTATATGGAAGTCAAATTAATTGATTTCCATACATTTAAGTAATGAGGCCATTAAATTTAAGCATGTGCACTCTGTATAATCAAACATACAGCACAACAACCACAATAACTAGATTTGTAAGGGTTACTCATTGAAGGCAGCAGAAGCCTTCACAGGTGAAGTGTGTCTCTGATGGAGCAAAACTGTTGCATGCCACACACTTGCTTGATGGCGAGACGACGGGCTGTCAATTAAATTGCCGCTTACTTACACAACTGACACGATATCCCCGCGCTGCACCTGATAGTTCCTCACACTCCAGCGGTTGAGAAGCACAACATCAGGCGCTGAGGCTCCCTCCGGGTTCAGCGAGGGCTGGTGGGGAAAGGTAAACACGCCTTTTAGCACACACTCACCGCTCCGCTTCAGCAGCCTGGAGATGAGCCAGGACTCAGCAGAGGTGGAGGGGGCTCGGAGAAGACCCTTTATCTGTCATTATGCATCTGTTTTTGTCTTCTGGAAGGAGGCTGACTTAGAAACACTGCTCAGCACAGTCAGATTTATACACACAAATTAAAGAACGCAGCACAGCTAAACACGGCAGCAGCCTGAGCTGAACTGAGCCTGTACTTTTGACTGTGGTAATAGAGAACAGGGTGCCATACAGCTTCAGGAACTACATAAGGAGTCCTATTACGCATACCTAACAACCTGATGCCGTCTGAGGCAAGTCTGTGATGATAAGGGCCACAGTTTAGGTGATGCTAAGGCTGGGCTATATAAACGCCAACTACTTGTTTGGTACATCCAAGTTTATCTGTCTGAATGGGGGGAAACAACACATTCGCAAGCCGTTTCCCACTCTGATGACTATTTTGGAGCGAGATATAGTTGCTGGATTGAAAAGAGGGTTTTACAGTCAGGATGGGCAACATGGGCAGCATGGTGGCACAGCAGGTAGCACATGTGCTGCACAGGTCCAGGGGTCTGGGGCTGTGAGTGTATTCGTCACTCCGGTCTCTGTTTGATGTGTTCTTCCCGTGTGTCAATGTGGTGCTTCAGTTTCCTCCCACCTCCCGAAAGCACGCACGGCACAGCTGCCCAGCTAAACTGCCCCTATGGACCTGTTTACACCTGGCATCAACCTTGAGATTTGCATTGGATCCAGTTACCGGATCTACTTTGACCAGATTCTGGTTACACTCCGGGCTTTTGATGCAGACAAGTGAAATCCGAGCGTGACCCGATCACCAAAAACGCTGTTAATTCCAGGTGTAAACAAGTTGTATATGTGAGCGAATGTGTGTTTGGCAGGGGGGGTGTTACTGTCTTGTGCCAAATGATTACTCTGACCATGATGCTCACCAGGAAAAAGCGGATAAGAAGATGGAAGGGTGGACAATATAACATTATTGTATTGTTATAATTGATCACAATAAGCATTAATTTATTACACTAAGCTATTCTGACTGCAATGTGGACACCACAGGCTCTTAAAGAACACTGACCAACTGCATGCTCTGTTACAATGACAATGAATTAGTCCAACAATTTTATTTAATGCAGCAGAATTTTTAAATAGAGACAACACTCACAATTAAATATGGTGCTACTGAAAAAAACAAAATATTGTGATCTGTATTATTCACCACGAAAACTTCACTACTTGAAGTATTGTGATGGTGTTTTTTGGGATCTCTCCCGCCCCTTTGAAAAAAATTCAGATCACATTGGATTTCCCTGCACACGCCGCTTCCTTTCCTGTGCATGTTTTTTTTCATGTTGGTCATTTTGGTCAGCCAAATATCCATTTCCTGCCAAAGTAGGCGGTTCTATGAGTGACAGAACATGCTAGATTCTCTGACGTGTGACATTAGGACCTCCTCAGCTAAGGCAACTGATTCTCCTGGATTCTGGATTAGCTACAAGTTGAGGCTGCTACTGCAAGTGTCTGTTGAATGCAATCATATCTATTGAATGTTTTTATGTTTTTTGGAGGGGGGGTTTGTGCATTATTTGAAAGCCTCTGTTGTTAATCGTTGGCTTGACAACTGCAGCAATACCCAGGAGTCCTGCTCACATTCAGACTTTTAATGGTTTCAAAAGTCTAGCAGTGCTACATAAGCCACAAGACATGCATATACTAACAATAATGTCTAGAACTCTTTATTAAAAAATAAATAAGAATAAATAAATAAATAAAGAGAGTGAAAGAAACCATTCCAGTTTGTTTTTCTTTCTCTTTGTGACAGTATATCAAACAACTTGTGTGTGACGAAAAGACTCTGGAGCATGGGAGCAGACTGATATGACACACAGGCATCCGATGAATCATTAAGCTAGATCTCCGCGAGTCATTTCACGCTTGCCGGGATAATTGACAGAATATCTCTTATCTGTCTTTCTAAAATAAATATCCTGACGAGAGCTCCCGGCTGGGGAATTTATCTGTCACAGATGGCTGCTCTATCGTTTTTATTCAGACGTACTCTCCCCGTTCTGAACCGGTGTCAGCTTTCAACATTGTCCAAGGAGTTAGCTCTCATTTTTTCCTTTTTTTTCCTCAATTACTGCATGAATAGGCAGGGAAGAGCCATTAACAAATGAGATGTTATAAATGGACGTGTGAAATTCACAGACGAAAAAGCAGAGGAGAATTAAACAGGGGTGGGGTGGCAAAAGGCTCTTTGCACACTAGTTATTACTTAGACAATGAAGCTCTATTTCATTTAAATACATTTCATCACTAAACACTAATTCTCTTTCATAGTTATTGTTGGTTTCTAGTTTCCGCATCACTCACATTCCGTTCACACTGAGAACTAATATTAAACTGAAGTTGAATTGATTTATTAATTAATATGTTAATGCCTCAGCATATCTCGGTGACACTTTATTACCACCCCCAGGGTGAATAACAGATAATCAAGGATTAATCACTTTCCAATGAATATTAATGGGAGGTACCTCCAGTAAACCTCTAAATCGCAGTGCAGTGTTTGGCTTTAAGCTTTGCGTGAATGTAGTGAAGCCTGTCACCTGCATGGAGGCGCCGTCCACTCGAGCCACATAGGCAAGCCGGTCCAAAACGGTCACAGTCACGGGAACTGCTACAAAAAAACCACTGACGAAAGCTCGGACATACCGCCGTCCCATTTTCTGAGCCATCGCCTGCGAAAGAGGAACACTTACTGTTAATTTAACAACATCTGTGCACAAAAGAGTCTGGATTTAAATTTCCAGGAACTCATGAACACAATTTTACCTGAATCTGGACTAAAACCTTCAGTAACGACTATTTAACTCTGGAAATTCTCTTTTTCTGAAAATCCCAGAGCTTGTTATTCAGCAGTTATGCCTGTGTGTAGGTTGAGTGCTGAGTGTAAAGGACTGTGTAGAGAGTGTCGACTGGAAAGCGTCCTTGGGCATTAGAAAGGCACTTTAAGTGTGTAACTTTCATTTACGGATCTGTTTAAAGAAAAAGCAATGCAAACTGAGTAAGAGCTACTAGCAGCTTCAAGCCAGTACCTAGATCTTTTTTTTCTTCTTCTTCATTGGAATCGACAGTGGTTTAGATCATACTGTGAACATCACCAGTACCTCTACATCACTGAACAACTGCCCCAATCAAATAGAGTCAAATAGAGATAATTTTTAATCAGTCCAAGTATCACGACAAGTACTGTGAATGATAATTTGCATCTTCAAAGATTCTGAGGTCATATTTTTGCCATATTGCCCACCCTTTTACACATTTGATAAGGCATTTATGTGTTTTCTGGAATAGCAGGAAGTTCAGCTGACACCAGACTAGAACCCCTCTCCCACTGTGAAGCAGGGGCGGGGACTGATCGTGCATTTGTTGTGCTGCAGCCAGTGGCACAGGGAGCACTGCATTGGTGGTGGTTATAAAAAAAAAAAGTCATTTTAATTAAGTAACAGCAAATTTTGGAAGCAAAGCTGAAGACAAAAAGAGGATGGCTTCAACAGCAGGATAATACTACTAAACCACCTCAAGAGGCACAAGCCGAAGGTTTTGCCATGGCCCTCACAGTTCCCAACCCTGAACATCATTAAAAACCAGTGGACGGACCTCAAGAAAGCAGTGCAGCAAGACAGCCTCCACAATACTAGAAGAACTTTGCTCTTAGCTGCTGCAAAAAGTGTTTGGCAAGCTGTGCTGCTTCCAAAAGGGGTGTTAGGGGAGTACTTTGTTGCTTTTTTTTGCCATTTTGAAACAGTAAATTATGTAAATAAAAGGTCATTTTTAAATATTAACGCTTTATGCTCCTGGCTTTTATTACACCCCAATGATTCCTAATCAGTAACTACATGCAAAGCAATGCAAACTGTCTGAGCTGGGGGGCAAAAAGGCAGGAACTACTCATGATTCTAACGAGTTTATGAGGTTAAAGAAACATGCTTTGGAAATCAGCGCATCTTTTACTTGGTTGGATATCAGCCCGGAATTCCGGTATCAGTTCAAATGAAGCAATAGTCTTTCTGCACAAAACTGAACACTTATGCACATTACAGTGTGTGCAGCCTTGCAGCGTTGTTTGAATACTCACGATAGTCCTAAAGAATAGCTGTCTAGAGATAATGATTCGCACAGTCGACTGACCGGCGGCCTTTCACGCATTGTTCTGGCGCGCCGTATTTGCATAATGAGGAATCCTTTCACATTAACACTGAATCTGGGAGGTCCCCAAACAGAAGCCCAACCTGAAAGAACAAACTGCCTTTAAAAAAACATTTTGTTTTCCTACTTGGAAAGATAACAGCTCCAGCGTAAGTGTGTTTGAGAGAACACTGCTTGCTGTGGGGTAGAACACACTCGCCAATTAAAGCTGTCCTCTGTTCAACTGCGTGGCCTCTGGCTCATACCAGCTTGACGCAACAAAACTAATTAAAAGGGTAAGTGAGGAGCAAGATTACCTAACTAACTGCTGATTACCTTCCTTTAGCAGCAGTAATGTTACAGCTGTGGCCTTTACGAAAAAGGTCATTTCAGTCCATGTGACTGGGGCCCCGACACTACAGGCCCACTGCAAACGAGGAGACTGTAATACCAAAGATAACACTACATAAGCTTTTTATTTCTTTATTTATTTAGCATGTGTGCACATTTAATAACAGCTAGTTTTATTCTGGATCATTCAGTTATTTTAAATGTGTTATTGGAATAGAAATTTTCCATCAGTTATGTGATGACAGACATCACCACTCGTGTACTTTCAGGCAACAAACAGTTTAATCACAGGCTTAATTATTTTTAGTTTAGCCTTTAATTTAACTCTCATCTAAAAAGTCCATATATATATATATATATATATATATATATATATATATATATATATATATATATATATATATATATATATATATATATATATATACACATACACACACACGTATACTGAATACTGTATACGTATACTGGCTGAAATTAGGTATCAGAAATATGAATTTTCCATTATAATTTATAATTTTAAATTACTTTTAACACACTTTTAATGTTTAAAAAATCCACTATTTTTATTTTAGATTTTACATTTACTGGTCATTAAATTTGTAATGAATGAAATTAGGAATTTTACTATTTGACAATTTTAGAAAAATGGTAATTGGCATACCATTGGTAGAAATAGCAATTTTGGTAAAATGGAAAAATGTTTGCTTTTAATGTGTAAAAATTCACCATTTTAATGACTTATTTAATGAATTGTTTCTTTCATGCAATTCTCAGCAAGATCTTAAACTAAATCACTGAAACATTTTAATTATAAGATTTATCTTTAATTAACTCAATAAATAAAACATTGTATGACTACAATTACATTACATTATTTAATATGATATTTTCTATTGTTCATTTGTCATTTAAACAACACCATTTCCTTTGCAGTCATTATTAATGCATGCCTCTTTATTCTAACCCACTTTTTAATTTAGATTTTTCTCAGATTTATATTAACAGTTAAATCTCAGGGCATTCCTGAATGTGACTCAGAATACAAAATGTATCCTTTAACCAAGTTATGATAAGCCCCAGCAGTAAAGGTGAATCTGAAAGCAGCCTGCACCGCTTTAGCCTCAGGAGCTGAAATTTAAAAAAAAAAAAAAAACCTGAACGCTTCTGAACAGACCTGACACGGTCTTACCCTAAAACACACTCCGCTAATGATGGAAAAGTCGGGGCAGCAGAGCGGAAAGCCAATTCATGCACATAAATCTGAGATGTCAAAAACATGTTGGCATTTACACGTCATTTTAAAATGAAATCCATTAGTGAAGGTAAGTACAGTACCTGAGAAATAATCAGAATGTGGCAGCAAGGCTCTAAAGCTTTGTCCCACAACTTTGCAGGAACAGCCAGCTCTAAAACGGGTTGACAGGCCTGAGGCTACCTGGCTTCAGATGGGCTCAGAGAGCAGAGTACAAAGATCAGGATGGATTTTTTTTTTTTTTTTTTTTTTTTTTTTTTTAAATGTGAGGCAAAGAAAACTGCTGAGGGAATCTGAACTGACCTGCTGAGCAGGGCGTCTACTTTAAACTCTACTTTAGCACTTTATTCTTTTTTTTCCTCACATACACTCTTAAAAATAAAGGAACTGAAAAGGTCCTTTGGAGCAGAGTCAGAGAAGAACCAATCTTGGTGCCCTAAATCAGTGGCAAGAAAGGGTTCTTCTCTGAGGGATGCCACAGAAGATCCAATCTTGATGTCCTTAAGCAGTGGAAAAAGGGATATTTTAATAGAGTTATGCAAATAGAGGAACCACCACTGGTTAGGTTGGTTAGTGGTCTAGTTTTAGATGTGTTTATTATTATTATTATTATTATAATTTGGTGTTTTTTTTTAAGACAGTGGTTCTCAGGGGACCAAGAAGGACCAACATTTTCGCTCCATCCTAATGAAAATCTTGACCATCTAGATAAAAAATAAAATAATAAATAAAAAAAATAATAAAAATCATTAACTGAAACAACCCAATTGAAAGGTCCTTTAGGGAGCTAAAAAAAACAGTTATCTTTAGTAACGTAGTTTTATAGCGATGGCCTACATTACAATGTCTGTTACTCTTTATTACAGCTTGCTAAGAGTAGGCGACTAGGCAGGAGCCAGCAATAACCACTGCTAAATCAGCTATGGTGATATATGGGTAACCCTGCCAAGTTCCATCTGTCAGGGTGTTCTAACAGTAATCCCCTTCCAGAGCCTACTGTGAAATCTTCCTACTTTACCCCAGAGCAACACGGGGGACTTTTTATATATATATAAAAAAATACATTAAAAAAAACCTTAGATGCTATTTTTTGCTAATCAAACCATAAGCATCCACATCATGGGCCCACATCCTGAAAGTGGGGGACTGGCCTGGCGCCCAAACTCGTATAACGCCAGCCTTAGTGGTGTTGGCTAAAATAACCAGTGTTATATTTTATTTACAGTTTATTTCAGTAAATAAAGCTGACATTAATATACCACTAAAATCCACATTATCTCATAAATCTCCTTCACTACACACGCTTCCAGAAGAGGTTCTGTTATTTACTCAGGAACTCGACTATTTAGATGCCCTTTAAGGACAGATTTAATCACCATACCTCCGAGAAACAAATTAACTTAAAGGGCTGAAGAGCACGAAGTGGCGAGCGCCCAATTTTGCAAACTTAAATGCCTCCGCAGATGGAAACGTAACACGCCACTGCTTCCGTCTGCAATCACGGCAAATTAGACCCCTGCTACGGCTCGGTATGAAATGGTGCATGCTGGCACTACATGACAGCAGAAACATGTCCTCTTATCTACACTGAAGCTTCCAATTTGGTGCTCTTGAACCAGTTAAGCACTATGCTGTTAGCTATAAGTGATTTCATGGCCTCCGGAACGAGACGGCTGCACCACTGTGACGTAATTCTAACAGTACAGAAGTTGGGTTTATTAGTCAAGGGTCATTCCATGCCAAATTGAGTAGAATCAGAGTCTCCAACAGCACATGTCTGCAACTCTGGAGTTGCTGCAGCTGTGTCTATGACTGGACACTGGGTTCTCTAGTCTAGTCTAGCCTAATCTTCAGTAGTTGCAGGTAGGGCTGGGTGATATGGCATGAATACTATTCATCATGATACTTCAACATATAGAAGCGACACAGAAATAGTTATTCAATGTATCACAATAACAAGTAATATTGACAAATTGCCCAGCTCTAGTTGCAGGACATTTGTACAGCAAAGTTTCATTTGTTTGTGACCATGGTAAATCTCCGTGGGGAACCCTAAGGGTCCCATAAATAAAATTTAAAAAAATACAAAACAATTTCATGACTGTAATTGTAGGTCACTTTTATTCAATAGAATCAATAGAATATTCAATAGAATTTGTAATTAGACTCTGAGGGCCAGTTTCCAGACAGAAGCGGCGATTAAATCTTCTATTCTCAGTAATCCTGTAGAACCACCACTCTTGGTTTCCTAAAGAGTGAGTCTTCTATGAGGGACGGTTTTCCAGACAAAGACTGAACCTAGTCCTGTACTATATATAATTTTTGTTCAATTAAAATACCGTGTGGTCCAGGGCCAGACTTACTCCATGTCCAGGAAAACGTTCCTGAAAGTATTACAGTATATAGTCAGGTTAGCAGGCAACAGCAGGGTTGAATTCTTGAAATGCTCAATGGGAAAACTGCATCATCAGGACTTTTTCCTCTGTGGAATGCAGGTAGACACAGACAAGAGAGCTCTCTCTCAACTGGTTTGGCCTTCAGGAGCAGGACTGAAAGGCCTATCACATCTGCCAACACAATTAGGATGGGAAGAATTAACCAATTATGTTCATTTCTGAGTTCTTATTTCCAAATTTTGTAAAAAAAATAAATAAAAAAATAAAAAAGAAGAAATCTGTTCTGGAAGTTCTAGATATGCCACAGATGACTTGTGAACTTATAATACGTATTAAAGACTTTGCAGTGTATAAAAGTGGTCAGTGTGCTAACACACAACCAGAATCCCACAGAAGGGTACCCAACAAAAATTACCATCAAAGTGGTGGGTTTTACCTCTTTTTTTGGACCATGTTAATATTTTTGGGCCAAACTAAACCTTTCTTAACCGATTACTTTCATTGTTTCAGAAACATTTTTTGAAAAGCATTTTTTTTTTCTTCATCCTAACCAAAACCTATTTTGTTGAGAAAAATATTTTATCAGACATCTGACCATCGGTTGACCATCAGCTTAGAGGTATCTTTTGAATTATTAGCCTATTCTAACTAGCTGAGGTTTTTCTTGGGTAAATAGCAAAGCACTTTGTAAGTCGCTCTGGATAAGAGCGTCTGCTAAATGCCGTAAATGTAAATGTAAAATGATCTGTTATTCACAAAGTAGCAGAGACTTAGAAACAGAGGACTGGTGTCAGATCAGATTCCTCTGTATTTATGACGATCGCAGACACTTACAGACAATTACACTTTCATCATTTAGCCATCAGTAAATATTTAAGCCTAAATAAAATTAGAAACGTTGCCATTTAACCACTCTTGCTAAAATGTTTATTGGCAAATGTTCAGTAAATTTCTTATTTTTTGGTCAAATGCTTTTAATGTGTAAAAACCCACTATTCTTATTTTACTGCTTATTTGACTGATGTAAAAATGCTGTTTTGTGGGACCTTGCAGGACACTAAAGGACACAGTGAGGACATACGGACCCTCAAATTGGGACAAATGCCATTGGCTGTACTGAGACTCCAGTTGGCTTCGCAAATTCCCGTTCCACCTTAAAAGTGCAGTTATTACAGTGGCGCGCCCGCAGCTACCAGAGTGTACCTACTGTGCCATTTAAGGTGGACCGGAACAATTGACAGGAACGCGGGCGAATAAGCACTCAAGCACAGCTTCCTGGAGCCGGAACCGATGTAATGCAATAACCCTTCATAATCCACATGGTTATGAGCGCAGTGTTCGTTATTTTATTGCTTTTTTGCAGTAAAAACAGAAACTCTGAAGCAACTGAACTTAGCTAGCTAGCCAGCCAGCCAGGCTCTGCTGCCAGTGTGCCTGCCGGGGTAGCCATGTGTTAACATGCTAAGCTAATCACACAGCGACTTCATGTAAGGAAATAAGACCAAAAAAACCTGTTGAGTCATAAAACGCATGAACAGAGACATGAACAGTGGGATGTTTTCAGGACGTTTCACGCTTGAACTTCCCCGCTTTGCAGACTTGCTCCGTTTCACTCACCTACAGCCTGATGAGTATGGTCACTCCGCTGATGACGCCACCGCTGTCACTGTGGACGACCGGGTCCTAAAGCCCGCCGAGTTCACCGGAGCTTCACACGAGTCATCATGCCACACAACCTGTGGTACCAACCCATGCAACACCCATAATCCACTGCGGTGTCTGGTTTGAGGATTTGCCTACAGCTGTACAGATGTTTTCTGTAAGTGTTTATATCATTATATCAGTACATAATAGTTTGTATATAGATGTCTACTCGGGCTACATATGGATGATATACAGCTTTTTACTGCTTTTATTACTTTTTAACTTGTTATTCTTTCTTGTTATTATTTCTATTTATTGTTTCGTGTAATCTTCGCAAATTTTATGCTTTTAATATGTAAAAATACACTATTCTTATTTTACTATTAATTTGACTTCTGGTCTGGAATGCTGTCCTTGTTTCTGTCCTTGCCCTTGTAGGACATTAAAGGACCCAGTGAGGACATATAGACCCTCAAACTGGGACAAATGCCATTCATTTTATTGTGACTCTGGTTGGCTTTGCAAATTCCTGTTCCACCTTAAATGTGCAGCAATTACAGTAGCGCATGATTAGTTGCACAGCTGTACAGATGTTACATTTCTATAAATGCTTATATCATTATATATGTACATAATAGTTTGTTTACAGATGTCTACATATGGATGATTACAGATTTTTTAACAGCTCTTTATTACTTTTTAACTTGTTATTCTTTATTTTATTTATTGTTTAGTGTATTTTTCTCTCTGTTACATGTCATACTTGTGTTGCTCTCAACAAGTAGAATTCCTTGTATGTGTAACATACTACAAAATTCTGATTCTGATACAGGGATCTGGATTTTCACATGCAGGGGATGTGAATAGGGCACGGCATGTTCACAGGAGATGGTCACAAACAGGTCACAACTGAGAGCAGTAGGATTATATAGACTATGTTATGGTGGGCTTGTGTTTACTGTTGAGAATTAAACTATAAGATGTTTTTGTAAAGGCTATTATTACATTATATTAGTATTTAAAAACATATAATTGAGTCTACCTGATCCTACAGATACAAGTGTTGGGTCTTCAGCCTAAAACTAACCTTTTCATCAGAACTCTTTTAACACACTTTCTAAACAGGCCATGGAGCTGTTCAATCAGTAAAACCTCCTTCTCTCATATCTGGAAAATGCTGGTATTAAATGAGTTAATAATCAGTAATATCCAGTTAACTAATTCATGCTCACTCTATTATAATTTACATCATTAATGTGGTACGCTATATTTCTTATAGTATTAGCATTAGTGAGTAGTGCTGTGTGCATGAACACTATTAACTGACTGTTGATTTTTTTTTTAGTGTTAATACATCCTGTACATCAACAGATCTTTATTCATTAATGGCTAATATTCAACATTTACAAATAAAAATTTTCATTGCAACATTCAAAGCTATGAACTGGTTACATTTTCCATATAAACACTGTTTGTACAAAATCTGTAACACAGGCTATATGGAATACTTTCATCCCATCGTATGATATAAAGTACAACTTTACAGGTTCAAAAAATTGAACAGAAATAAAAATAAAAATAAAAGATAAAACCTAATCCATACAAAAGGTGAGACCAAGTGAAAGGAAAAGAGAGGAAATACAAGAATACTAGTTGACTTTCTAAAACTGGTCACTAGGCAATCCATCGAAACTTAGAAAATGCAATTGCCTAAAATGAGCAACTTTTATAGCATAGGCATATGTGAACACAACTGCAACACTATTAATAAGGTAGTTCACACAAGCAATGTACTAACGGCCACCATTTACAAACTCATGCCCGAGTTCATCTGAGATGCTTCTACTGGGGTCACGTCCCTCTTCAGGATTTAAAACTGTGCTTATTCACAACATATCAATAAGAACATTGCCAGGATGTGAAGTCATTTCAGACTGTGCATAAGTGAAGGACTACACTAGCGAATGTGAGCTAATGTGGGAAACACTAAAAAATAAAAGGTGCTACAAAGGGTTCTCTGAGCGATGCTTTTCAACCACGTTGGAAGAAACTTTACATCAAGTCAGGGTTCCTCAAACCTTTAAACGGTTCTACCCACATTCAACGAAAGTGGGTCCTCTCTGTGGCACCTTCATTTGTGAGTGTGTAGTGTTCACTATTCTGTGCAACTTCAAATGACAGGAACAGTTCATTAAAACTCAACTAATCTTTACTTAAATCAACTCATCATTCTCACTTTAGTGTCTCTGCAGGATCTGCTAGCTGTGTTTCCCAAAAAGAGGATTAAATCCATGTGGTAAAAAGTGGAAATCTGAAAAACACTGTGTATAAACTGTAAATATGTGTGGGGATACAGGAATGCGGGAAGCAGGGATGCTGAGGGAGCTACAGAACCTCCCAGGTTTCAGGAACAGCAACTGCTGAAAATCTGTAGTATCAGAGCGTCTGTGTGCAGTTTCACTACATTATATATATATATCTCATGTCTAAAAAATGTATATAAATAAAATACAGATACAGGAATTTTACCATATTTCACCAGGGGTCACCAAATGTCAATGATCCAACAGGATATCAATAATTAGGGCTGCACAATATATAGTTTTAGCATCGCCATCGCAATGTGGGCATGGCAATAGGATGTGCAATGTCACAGTAGGCAAATTTTACTTTTTTTTCTGCTTGATACAAAAGGAAAATTCACACTGTTCTCCTTATCCATGACAGATCTACCAGAGGCAGCTTATACCTGCCCAATACCTTTCATTTTACTTATAAACTGCATTATAAATAAAGTGCATTATAAATATCGTGAAATGTAGGATTATTGACCTCAGGGGAAAATCTGGTGAAAAATATTTTGCAGAAAGAAAGACTACTGCAATGCCATTTTTTTGTTGTTTTTTTTTTTCATTTTGTGCAGCCCTATTAATAACACACTCTGTGTTTCCAAGTTTAGAGTAAAATAAATAAAACTGGGCAGACACAATTTCATCATTGGCAATGAGAACGGTGTGAATTTTCCTTTTGTATCAAACAGCCAAACAGTTATTTATATTTTGCCTGATGTGACACTGGTGGCAATGTTTCAACACCTACAGCATGTTCTCATCTCCTACAATGTAAAACTGCTCACTGTTTTAGTTCCAGTTTTATTTATTTATTTGTTTTTTAAAAAAACAACATGTCCTCCTTGGTGTGTTCTTGAGTGTTGAAATCTTCAGCGTGTAGCCGAGACCACTCAGAGTGTCCCATTCAAATAAACATCGAACACACATCAACGTCATAAAGAACCATCTTTTGGTTCCATAAAGAACCATGTTTGTAGTAGTGAACAGTTATGTGTCAGTTATGTGTGTATACGGTCGTCTCTCGTGACATTATATGGCGCACGCTATTTGATGCAAGTTCAAAATATTAAAAAATTCAATAAAAATAACAAAAAACATTAAATCAAATTTTGCTAAAAAATTTCAGCACCCTGAACATTCCCACATCCTTGATTGAGTAAGTTCTTGGAATTCTTTTGCACCTAACGGATACAAAGGTTATGCTTTCTCAAACGCTAATATAACTATAATTAGTAGCAGCAGCTATTCATCAAATCCTGCATATACACAGTTGTTAGGCTAAGCTCCAGAAACTGATGCATCAATATATACCCCACTGGATAAGTACACTCTCCCAAAAACTGTACTATACTGTCCTATTCTGGGTCCATCAAGGGTACATCTTCAGTGCCTTTGGTTGGGATACATAATTAGACCATTTTCCAATGCAATGATAATGTTATCTGTGTCACCAAACAAGTCTGAGTCCAAACGTCCCCTCTCTACTCCAGCTATTTCACCAAGTTCATTATGAAAAGGTACAAATGTGCAACTTTTCACTCTGAAAAAGGAAAGTTATATAAAACTCTGTTAAAGAACCTAAAGGAACCCTGTTGTAAGTTTAAGAGGTACATTTCCATTGTTTGTACCTCGGGGGGCCTATAACATACCTACCCAGTGCCCTTCATTTCTGACAGTGTGGGAGAAGCTCGGTGTTAAATGACAGTAATGATCATTTAGTTTAACCTGGATACAGATCTGGCAGTGAAATAGCTCCCCAATCATCACAGGTTATACTTCAGAATCTTTTCTTTTCAAACACTCGTTACTTAAACTCTCTTTTACAAACACTGTACAGCCCACTGGCATCAAATGTTAATATAGCTTTAGTCGAGTCTGTAAGAACACGGAAAGAAATATCACTTTCTCTATTAGGAATTAGGAATGTCTGTTAGGAATGTTAAGTGTTAGAAAGGAAATCTTGACTGGGACACTGAATAAAGAAAAAAAATCAGAATATACATTCTTTAAGAAAAAAATCATGACAGTTATAAATAAAAAAGACATATATAAAAATGGCAAAAACAATGTACAGTATTTGTTTAATTTCTGTGGTTGCCATGAAGGGCCCCAAACCGAGGTTCTTCCGGCAGTTGAAACTGGTTCAATTGTACAGATTGAGGCTGTGTCCCAATTGTGCACTAAACACCAATATTATAGATCACTGACTTATGTACTAATCTTAATAGTGTGGGTTTAGCAGGTGGGTACACCAAATAGTAACGGTCTAACTAGTTTTCTACGGACTGGAAATGACTGATGAAGCGCTGTTACGCCCACATCCATCACTGCATAGTCATAGAAAGGTGTTTACAAAGTGAAGGCCCCTTCGTATACAGCCCATAAATGCAGCCCATGTTCTGAGCAATTTGGAGGACGCAACTGATGAATCCGTCCCGGCCCTCGGTTACCCACAGTTCTCTGTGCACATGCGAAGCGCGGAAAAAAGGTAAAAGCACCACAAAAATGGTGAAAAAACGAAGCCTCCAGAGCAGAGTTTGAGTTTGTTTAAAATGTTAGTTTTCATAATTATAATTAATTTCTGTGAAACACAAAAGCGAATGAGTTACAATTACAAGAGGCAGGATCTTTCTGGTGAGGTCACCACGCAGCCTGGTTAGACTGTTTGTGTGACCAATAAGTTACTAAGTAGGAGTTTTCATAGGACAGTCTTAGAGAGGACCCGTCCCACCTCAGCTGCAGCCTAGATTTTAGAACCCAGCGGTTATCCAAACTTGTCCTAAACGTGAGTAGCTTCTCCCTTTGCGATTCACACTGCACTCAAAAACTGACCAGTTCTGAGTATGTAGCTTAACTCTGACACTTGTGTCTATACTGCATACCTCATACTCAAAACCTGGTTAGTTTCAGTAATTAGTACACAATTGGGACACACCCTGAGTTTTGTGCAGGCCCACCGAGACAGCTCTCCTCTTAGCTTAGCATGAGGCCACGTTGCCTATATAATCTCCAGGAACGATGTTCATAAAAGTCGGCGTCTCCACATTGATCCTAGAATAACCGCGACAGTTTAGCTAATTCCGCCGCCAAAGGAGCAGCTGAAGCAACCGCATTTGACATCTCTAAAATCTGAGGAAAAAAAAACTACACACTCGCTTTAAACCCGGAGGGCCTGTTTTGTGCTACAAACATCAAACTCTTGAGGAAACTACACTGGTTATATTGCTTGATGCTGTACATGCCTCATGCTATCTTAGTCTATGCCTCGGCACACTGTATAAAAAGCACATTATCAAGCACGAGCATTCACGCTTACGCGAGTTAAGCTTCCCTAACTACTCTCACCGACAGAAATGTTAATACTGTTTCGTATCTTTGGCACAATACTCGGAGACCACACAACTTCATTACATGGCACGATTAACGGTCAGGCAGGTTCCGCAGATACAAGGCTACATTAGAAAGAAACACTAAGAAAGATGTAGCACCTTTCAGCCATTCCAGTACAAAGTACAAAGCGGTTAAAACAAGTCGCAGGTCTAGCTGCACGTCTTTGTCCATGTAAGGCCTAAAAACAGTGCCGTCGCGTACGGTGAATACTGTACAGATGTGGGATTTGTACATCTATCAAAAATACCTTGCTAGCAATGTGCCCCGGGAACGTTGCTCTAAGTGGGATGTGGACCTGCCAGATCTAAAGGTTTAACTGTAAACTATATGCCCTTTTTTTAGATTATAGTTCTAATCTCTTCATGGCTATGCTTGTACATCGGTATGGTCAGCCAACAATAACGTGTGCTAATGGAAAATATGCCAATATGCCATATAAAAAGCCCTGAGTCAATTCAAGTTCAGCTGTAGCATCTCATCAAGATAACTGAATTTGAATTGAACCAGACCCAAACGAATGGCGTAAAAGGCCATCCACGAAAAAAAAAAATTAAAAATAGCAGAGCTAATGGTTTTAAAAGGAAAAAAAAAAACACAGCAGTACATCTGCAAACATAAAAAGGCCTTTTTTTCCAACACATGCCCACGGGACGACTGCCACTACAACAGAAACGGAAATAGAAAGGGTTAATTTCCATTTTAAGGTAATACAAAAAAATAAAACTGCATCTATAAAAAGTAATCCTGCTCTCCGTCAAACGACCCATAGTAAGAGTTTCTAGGTTTCGGGTGGAGCTCCGCCGCCACCACCACCACCGCAGCTGCTGCTGTGATGTAGGTTGCCCTTGAAAATGCAGAAAGCCTACAGCTGGGACACTTTCCTAGGCGTCAGTCTGTGCCTGGGCTCCGAGTGGATCCTCTGTGTGCGGCTGAGCTGAGGTTTGGAGGGCAGGTTGGGGTTGTCTGCGCTGGGCGGGACTGAGAGGCTGTGGGGTAGAGGCGTGGCCCGCCGTGGGTTGTTCCGCTCGTAGACGCTGTAAGGGGGCGGGGTTTTGCTGCCCCGGCGGACGGGGTTATCCGATGGGGCGGTGGGGGGCAGGGTCGGCTCGACCGAAGGCAGCTCCATCCCGCAGGTTTCAGACACGCTGCAGCGGCTCAGCGAGGAGATCCCGCTGCTGTAGCTGCCCGAGCGGGCTGGAGAATGTGACGCCAGGCTGCCCACTGGCAGGCCGTCAGTGGGGGACGGGGTGAGGGGTGGAGCCGTGGTCTGTAGAGGGAACAGGATGGATGTTATTGACATGGTCCAGGCTGTACAGAACTGTTCATAAATGTACTAAGTATAAGGAAATGAATCTATGAAACTAGAAAGTTATGATGCTAAGCAACCTATACCTACACTATATGTCCAAAAGTATACAGACACTCCTTCTAATGAGCAAATTTAGCTCATGGGACGCTCCAGAGAAGCAGCACATAAGCCTAAGGTCACTATGACCAATCCCAAGTGTCAGCTAGAATAAGAAGCAGTGAAGGATGAATTGAAGGGGCATTTTGCAATCCACCATTATCTGGTGTAAAGCCTTCCCAGAACAGCAGAGGCTGTTCTGGCAGCAAAGGAGGACAAAGATACAATGAATGGGTAGGTGTCTACAAACCTTTGGACATGGTGATAATGTATGTATATGTCAAGGGTTGGTATGTCAGTCAGTCACTTATACACTCATGAGGATTCTCCACACAGGGAGTACTCTAGTAGCTCTTGCGTGTGTCATTGAAAGAGAGGAACCTGGTGGGAACCCACAGCAACAGGATCTGGGAGGTGACTACAGGCAAAAAAGCCATTGGGGTGCAGTAAGAGTCTGGGGGGTGATGCCCACCTTTTGAGGAGATCTTGCAGTTGGCATAGGAGACAGAGATCTTATGTTCTTGCCTAGAAGTGGTACAAACACAGGGGACAGGCCAAGGCACGTGTCAATACATAGAACATATGAAACATGATGCGCTGGGAAACAACCGTAAACAGCCGTACCTGTTTCTGCATTAGGGGGATTTGCCTCAGGTCGTGGCAGACTGGTGTCTATCTGAAACGGCATCATTCTCTGCAAGCGGGAAACACAAACGGATCGTGTCACGTGTAACACACCCCTCCACTCCCAGAGTGAAATCTACTGCCCATGGCGTGACTTCACCTACCTGCGTGGGGTCCAGCGGGCTGGGGAATATACCACTGCATAGTCTGTCTCTGGGAGACAGGCACGTATTATCTCTGCTGTGCTTATGCTTGTCTGACGGCAGCGGAGATGAGGACGGAAGAGAATCTAGGGTTGAGACATGGATCAGCGGTCAAATAGCAGGTAAACACCATCCTATTCATTCATCATAGATACATGTTTGCATGATAGACTCCATGATAAGAACAGTGCTTACCATGATTGTCTCAAACAACCTAAAATTACAGGTGACTTTTCTGTACCACTACCTGCCAGGGCAACCGTGTCAAAAAATTAAGTTCTTTCCCCCAAAACATTCTACAGGGGTGTAATTCTACTTCAGGTCAAACACAGAGAGAGAGTGCATACTGTTGCCACATCAAGAAAACATGGTGCTGTGCCTTCTCAAACACATAGAGCTGAACTAATGCTGGAACTGTGTTGATAAATACTCCGGCAGATCGTGTTAAAGGTTTGAGCGTCCACTGTCATTGCCAACGGAAGTCTCCTAATGCATGCCTTTGAGGCACTGCTGGCTGAAAAAGGCTGGGTTTAAAAGGTGGAGAACAGCCTACGCAAATCTGGAGGCCACTAGTTGCTCAAACACACAAACTGAGAGTAATGTAGATTCAGCCGTACCTCCAGTAAGCCAGGTATGTAATACTGCATTGATATTATGGGCTTTCAGACCTGTATGTGTGTGTGTGTGTGTGTGTGTGTGTGTGTGTGTGTGTGTGTGTGTGTGTGAGGTGACCGTACAGGAGATTTGATTTCGGTTTGATTTGATATTTCTGTGAAATGTCTGCCTTAAACATGACATTCAAACTGCAATAACACTGCTTTCACAGCAGCGTTCTGAAGAGCTTTGGGAGAACGAACGCAGGCTACTGCTTGGCACAGCGATAACTAATGGAGACCACTTCCACTGCCCACCCACATGCACTCACCTCTATTGCTTGAGGGCGCTGAGCTGGTCACATTGTGGGAACCGGAGTGGTTGGAGCTGAGGCTTGAGGTAGATGGACTCGGCTAAAGCAAGAGGAAATGACAAGACCAAAAAGCTATATGTGGGAGTATGCCTTACACTATACAGTGAGTCCAAGAAGTATTTGATCCCTTGCTGATTTTCTTTGTTTGCCCACTAATAAAGACACTATCCTTCTGCACTTTTAATGGTAGATATATTCTAACATGGAGAGACAGAATATCAAGACAAAAATCCAGAATATAATTTTAAAGAATATATTTTAATTAATTTGTATTTCAATGAGGAAAATAAGTATTTGATCCCTCTTGCCAAACACACTCAATACTTAGTGGCAAAGCCTTTGTTTGCAAGCACAGCGGTGAGACGTTTGTTGTAGTTAACCACAAGTTTAGCACACACACCAGGGGGAATTTTGGCCCACTCTTCTTTGCAGATCCTCTCTAAATCATGAAGGTTGGTGGGCTGTCGCTTGGCAACTCTGACCTTCAGCTCCCTCCATAGATTTTCGATCGGATTGAGGTCTGGCGACTGGCTGGGCCACTCCATGACCTTAATGTGATTTTTCTTGAGCCAATCCTTTGTTGCCTTTGCTGTATGTTTAGGGTCGTTATCATGTTGGAAGACCCAACCACGGCCCATTTTCAGATCCCTGGCAGAGGGGAGGAGGTTGTCCCTCAGGATTGTGCGGTACATGGCTCCATCCATCTTCCCAGTGATGCGGTGAAGTAGCCCTGTACCCTTGGCAGAGAAACACCCCCAAAACATTATGCTTCCACCTCCATGCTTGACGGTGGGCACAGTGTTCTTGGGGTCATAGGCAGCATTTTTCTTCCTCCACACATGGCGGGTGGAGTTGAGGCCAAAAAGTTCAATTTTGGTCTCGTCTGACCACAAAACCTTCTCCCAATAACTTGGTTCATCTTTCAAATGATCATTGGCATACTTGAGGCGCGCCTCCACATGTGCTCTCTTCAGCAGGGGTACCTTTCGGGCACTGCAGGATGTGAATCCATTGTTGCGCAAAGTGTTGCCAATTGTTTCCTTGCAAACTGTGGTCCCAGCTGCCTTCAGGTCATTTGCTAACTCCTGCCGAGTGGTTGCAGGACGATTTCTGACTGTTCTCAGCATCATTGCCACCCCACGAGGCGAAATCTTCTTTGGAGCACCGGGCCGAGGTCTGTTGATTGTCATGTTATACTCTTTAAACTTTCTGATAATTGCACCAATAGTTGTTACTTTCACATCCAACACCTTACTAATCTTTTTGTAGCCCATTCCAGCTTTGTGAAGGTCAACAATTCTGACTCTGAGGTCCTGTGACAGCTCTTTGGTTTTACCCATGTTGGAGACTTGAAATCTGTGTGATCTGTCTGATTCTGTGGACAGGTGTTTTTCACACAAGTGATTAGTGAGAACAGGTGGCTTCAGGTCAGGTAACAAGTTGATTGGGAGTGTCTAACTGGTCTGTAAAAGCCAGAACTGCTAATGAATACTAAGGGATCAAATACTTATTTCACTCCATGAAATACAAATCAATTAATATATATTCCTTAGATTTATTTTCTGGATTTTCTTTTTAATATTCTGTCTCTCCATGTAAGAATACATCTACCATTAAAAGTATAGAATGATCATGTCTTTATTAGTGGGCCAACGAAGAAAATCAGCAAGGGATCAAATACTTCTTGGACTCACTGTATGTCCAAAAGTATACAGACACCCCTTCTAATGAGTGAATACAGCTCATTTAAAGTGCACCCATTGCTGCCATTATTTCGTACTGTTTAAGATACACTGAGAAACAATCCACTACAGCAGCAGTGGAGCACACACCTGCATGTTGAAGACTTCGTCCGAGCTCTCTGATTGGCCAGTGATGTTGCTTACGTCATTAGAGGCTTGAGATGACAGTGAGGATGAGGAGTAGCGATTAACAGCTGGGTAACTGAGGGGGCTGAGAGAACAGGGATAGCAGGATCATTCACAGTTGTTTCACATATAGCACCTTGACTTCCACACACCTGGACTGGGTAGACCTCCTGGGTCCCCCACATGGTGTATACGACGTGAACTGCTATATGAAATGCTTTTTTCTAGGCTTTAAATTGACACAGCAATTTTATTTATAAACACTGCAGAAGATTTCATTACTGCTTGGTCAAAGGGCTGAGTTACTGAATACATGGCTGAGGGTTCAATACCTGGGCCAACTAAGCTGCCACTGTTGGGCCCTTGAGCAAGGTCCTTAACACTGCACACTCCAAAGAAAGGACTGACCCTGAGCACTGACCCTTGCGTTCTAAGCTGAGATATGTCTTTGTATATGTCAAAGAAGGCACATTATAAATTTTAATTATATATATATATATATATATATATATATATATATATATATATATATATATATGTATATATATATATATATATATATATATATATATATATATATAAACACAGAATTTAACATTACAGACCTGCGCCTTGCCACTATTCGGCCTCCTTCTGGACTGATTGCATTTGGCACGGGGGTCCTGCAAGTGCGGGGACTGCCATTGGCGAAATGCAGAGGACTGACGCGCACATACGCAGGAAACTCCTGTGGCTGGAAAATAGAAGAGTAAGAGAGAATGGTGCGCTGGTTTTAATCAACAGCATCTATTTAATCAAACGTGCCTAATAATCTGATCAACTATTGCCCACTTTATTAGAAACCTCTACCTTGTAGCCCCACTTGACTTATGTACAGTCAGAAGCCCATTTGCGTTAATGGTGAGTTTCAAACCACGGAGACTGTAATGACCGGTTGACACGGATGTGTGTAAAAACCCCACAGCACTTCTGTGGTCAGAAACTGATCAATGATGAATGGAAGTAGGAAGTGGGTGGCAAGTTGTGCATAGCAACAGATGGGATACAGTCCTATATAGTGGACCTATAAGGCACTCAAAAATGGGCAGCGAGTGGTGGCGGGAGCACGTAATGACGCAGATGGTGAGAGTATGAGTCATTCTGTGAGTCAACCGTGAGCACCTTTCATGTCTGTGGGATATCATTTAAATCTTAAAGCTTTATTTTAGCTGCCTTTTTTGATATTGATATCACCATAATACATTTTTCTTAAGGTTTGACCCTTTATAGTCAGGAGATACGTAAGAGAAATAGGCATTTATTCCAAATATAATAAAACTGCTCCACTTTTATTAGGAAAATTTTTAGGTTTTGTCTATGACTTCCATTTTACATACAACAAGCATGTTAAAAAAAAAGTATGAACTGGATTTACACACATAACTACTGGATGTACTAGAACACACAAAGAATATGCACACCCCACTGTAGATCCTATGGTGTTTTTCAAATGTAAAGCTCATTGGTTTCAGAGCTGCCTGTGCAGATGGACAGACTCGTTAAATAATGGCACTATAGATGTTATGGTGCAAATGACATTGACGTGAGAGACACTGTTTATGAATGTTTACACTAACTAATGAGGCATTACTTACATTTTTAACATTTGTACATCTGTCACCAAATTGGGAGCTATACATAGCTAACGCATGCAATCTCAGTAGCTCAAAAGCTCCTCTTTTCCAGGGTTTCATCAATATTTCCAGGGCATTTTAAACGAGTTTCTCCTTTTCAGGGGTTTAACAATGACTGGGAAAATAGTTTCTAAATTTCCAGGTTTTCCAAAAAGCATTGATTGTGAAATAGTTCTCTTTGTATGTGTTTAAAATGGTTGGTGTGGCGCAATAGATATACACCAATAAGAGTCCTTGGGCAAGACTCCTAACACTCCTCGCTCACCTCTGTAATACGAGTAACCTTGTAAGTCGCTCTGGATAAGACCATCAGCTAAATGCCATAAATGTAAATATAAAATAAAGTAACGTAACTATTTAAGAAATGTATAATTTATAATGTTTTATTTAACAAGGAAAATATGCTAGAAGTTTGTAAGTTCTATCCTCATTTGTTTTTCTAAATATCTGTTGAGGAGCTGGGTCTCAGTCAGGAGTGTATTAATTAATGATCATCAGCGTTACTCCAGCATCACCGCTTCAAATTTTAATAGAGGTCTTTCAATAAAACATGATGTCATGTTTAGGGAAATGCAATTCCAAAGATACCCGTGTGCTAGCTTGTTCTAAGCCTCCATGTGGAAATATTGACCTCTCCATGCAATATTCATACATTAAAATATGCATTTAACACAAACCCACACATACACTATATGGACAAAAGTACTGGGACACCTGCTCATTTATTGTTTCATCCGAAATCGAGAGTATTAAAGAAAAAAGCATGGTATTTGGAGCATTGCTGTGAGGATTTGATTGATTTGTGAGGACAAATTCGATTCTAGCTGTAGTTTCTTACAGTCTTAAAAAAATTTTCAATTTCATGGTGTGATATGTGCCCGCAACTAATGGAGGACTTGAACTGTGTGTGAAATGATGAATCTTCAGAGCGATTGCCATTAGACTGACCTGTATGCCCAGACTGGATCGCATCACATGAAACTGGTCAACAAGCTTCTTGTGCAGTGGACGCATGTCCTGTGGAACAAACTTCTCATGCACAGCCAGTCCGTACTCCAGAATATGTGCCTGCAGCAGAAAGAGGCATGTATCAAATCAAACACACGTCTGGCTAAACACCTTTGAAGTAGAGCTGGGCAATATGATGATATTTTATTGTATGGAGACAACAATCTGCTTTTCTAAGCATTTCGAGGAGACTGTTGGTACCTAATAAACACTGATCAGCTGCAGGTTTCATTACAGACTGTGTAATTAGGCTGGATTAAACAGATGAAGAGTATCTGAACAGTAGTTTATAAGAATCTGTCGCTACTCATGTTTGTAGTCTGTGAAAAAAAAAATAAAAAAAAATAATTATATATATATATATATATATATATATATATATATATATATATATAGATATATGTGTGTGTGTGTATCGATATATAATATATTTAAATATCTTGATTTTTTTTTTTTTTTACCATATCGCCCAGCCCTACCCTAAAGTAAGCTACAGATTTCCTGCCGTAAATGTTACCTGCTCGAACATGAGCTCACGGAGACGTGTGATCTTATCTCCATCCTCCGGGTGATTGGAAATGTAATCTTTCGCAAAGAAAGCCTGCAATAAAACACAGCCAGGAGTGAAAGCCTGCAAACACACTTCCAATAAGTGTTCCGTCTCGAAAGGATGGTGTATTATGAATGACTGGTGTGAGTTGAGAGAACACAGCCACTGAAAAATTCAGATGCTGAGTAAAAACAAACCAGTACAACTAGAGCGATGTTGCAGGAGCACTGGTGAGGCACCGGATCATCGAACCTATCTAACTACTCTGTTGATCAACAAAACACCATGGAAGCAGTGTGCCTAACAGCAGGCCGGCTCAACAGCTACAGCAGCTCTGGAACTTCGCAGTGCATGTTGGGCTTTCGGAGGACCCCTGCCGACAGCTCTTCTCTTTTAATTGCCTTTGTGTCACAAGCCCATAAAAAGCCAGTGCCTAACATGCAGTTGCCTGGCAACTGTCTAATACTCCTATACAGTGTGAGGGTAAAGTATAGTCATTAAATATCCACTGCATGCTTTATGCAAGATATGCCTACGAGCAGTAAGCACAGTCCTGTCTTTCATTCATTTAGCCAGCAAAGTGCTTCAATAGTAGGGAGATAAAGCCCTGTTTTGAGTCAAATAGGCTGAAATTTGCAAAAGATAATAGAAACCCAATCATTATCTACATTTTGCATGACACTGTATGCTAAAGAGCTCTAAAGGTGGTTTCTTTGTAGCTTCTAAATCACACTGACTAAGAAAGGTCTTTATTGAACGCTTTCTCAGTCCAGAAAGTTTAGGCCAAGCCTTATTTTACATCTGAAAATGATGGGTTGACAAGAGGGGGTCCAAAGCAGTTCATCTAAAATGTTGGGTTAACATGTAATGCAGGTGCAAGGGTTAAAAAAACAAAACAAGTACATACACTGCGGGAAATATCTTGAAGATGTTCTGTTGATGCTTTACTGACATTCAGTAGATTTACTGTTCATCTGTACACAAAACCTAACCCTAACCCTGGCCCTAATCCTGACCTTAACCTCAACCCAAAACCTAACCCTGGCCCTAATCCTGACCTTAACCTCAACCCAAAACCTAACCCTGGTCCTAATCCTGATCTTAACCTAAACCCAAAACCTACTGCTAACCCCAGCCCTAATTCTGACCTTAACCTCAACCCAAAACCTAACCCTAACCCTGGTCCTAATCCTGACCTTAACCTTAACCCAAAACCTACTGCTAACCCCGGCCCTAATTCTGACCTTAACCCCAACTCAAAACCTAACCCTAACTCTGTTCCTAATCCTGACCTTAACCTTAACTCAAAACCTTACCCTAGCCCTGGTCCTAATCCTAACCTTAACCTCAACCCAAAACCTAACCCTGGTCCTAATCCTGACCTTAATCTCAACCCAAAACCTCCTGGCCCCTTAACCTCAGCTAATCCAGTTAGGATCCAGTTCCAGGCTGGTGTCAGCAGCAGCAGGTCTATCGCAGCTGATTGAGGATGGTGAGATGGTCTGCACTAGACCTCTTAGATGATCAGTGATTTCTCAGGTGAACATCCACAGATCTGAACTCTCTACTGAATGTTCAGATGTTGCTAAATCGCTGATCTGTGGTTGACGTGTTACTGAGAGTCTGATGAAAGTGTATTTCATCCAAAACGACCAATTTAAATAAAGAGCCATTACGTTTTTAAAGGGAATGTTGCTATTTTTCAGCTCTTACAGAAGGAAAGAGAAAAAGCTGCAGCCTTTTCTAACTGGAAAGAGGAACAGCTCTTTATGGCCGAGGAATTGAATGTCTCACCTAATGGTTGGGATCAGAAATGAAATACAACAAAAAAACGATTCTGATCAATTGGTTAGGAGGACATACCAGCAGGAAACAGATTTACACATCATACACAAAATTAGAGATGTATACTTCTGAAAACCACATCACCATTCAAAACGCTCTGATTTGGGGGAGCCAACCAAACTACTCTCCAACAAAATGAACTTTCTGCGCCTCCGCCTCCATAAAGGTGGCAGGTAAATGTGCCGTGTCTGCGTTACCTCCTGGTAGCGAGCGAGTCCTCCATTCACCGCCGCATCGATGACTCCATTCAGGCACATGGTGAGAGGGTTGATGTTCTGCATCTGCCGCGTCTGGCACTGAGCGATCAAGGTGCGCAGCTGCAGAGTCTTATTCTCTATCACCTCACTGGCGTTCTCCAGAGGACTCATCTCCACCTGCAGAGCACGTACAGATCACCCACGGGCCGCACAACTTACACTCACGCACATCTCTTTAATAATGTACACACTGTAGAGAAGATACGCTGGACTCGCTGCTGGAGTAAGCAATAGTTCTATTAAGAGAGGCACAAGAGTGGATCACTGTACTGTAGGAGGAACTGGAGGATGATAATGTGGATTTTACTGTTAACAGAGATTAAGCTTTAGATGAGTCTTTTAAGTGCATACTTTAAGGTGCTAGTGATGCAAACATCTCAGTCATTTTCCTAGGTTTCATTCTTGTAAAAAAAAAAGGGTGATCTAATGATCAGAGATACTGTACTGTTCTGCTGTAAACTATTTTAATGGAGCATTACAGAAGAAGCTTTTCCATATTTAGTCGTATGTAAATGATTGAATAACTCTGAATTACTGAAATGACACTTTCTTTATTTTTTAAGTATAATAATAAATGAATCCTCTACATAAAATAATCTGTACATCTCTACATAGAAGTATGGCATTTTTCTTTTAAATTCTTACAAATTTCAACGTCTCCCAAGTGGCACAGCTGTCTAAGTGCTGACCCTATCAGCAGCAATTTAGTTCATGGCCAGGGTCCCACACAGCATATAACTGGCCTCACCCTATCTCGGTGAGTTCGATGGCCCTTCTTCTACCCAATCACTCAAGGCAATGCTAGTAAGTACTGGCATCTGATGTTAACTGATGTAACGGAACGGGTGGACAGAGCTTTCCTCCAATCGTGTTGAGTCGTATGTTCAAATAAATATATTTTACAATTATAATTTTTTTTTAAATGAATTCTCCAGTTTATTGCAGACCTCTCCATGGCTTTTAGGTAATGAACTGCAGGCAAAACTCACTCTTTTTTTTTACGTAGTACCTTATTTTTTGGTAAATTCTGTCCATTTAATGTATGTTTTTAAGAACTGGTTAAGGGATGTAGTGTCACAAAGCTGTTGGGGAGGTCAATCCTGATCAGTAGATTATTTATGAGGACATCAATGGTACCAAATTCATGAGATCATGTCTAACACAATTTTTAAAGACACCACAACAGCATTTAAATGCAAAGATCATGAAAGTTTTCATTTGAGCACTTTTTACTTGCGACCAAAAGTCACTGTAAATGACTCATAGAAATGACTCAGCAACAGACTCATAGAAAACGTCAAAAACTGTAATGTATCAGTAGCAAAGACAGAGGTTAGGAGATGTTCGTCTCTCACCAGTTCCCGTTTCTCCACCTCAAACCAGCGAGAGATGCCTGGGAGACTCTGAGCCAAGCTCAGTGTAGTCCTCTCCACCCACAGACTCTGCACACATACACAGACACACACAGACACACACACACACACACACAACAATCTCAGTATCCTCCAAATGCTGTATCATTATCCCAAAGAAAGCAAAACCCTTAACTATCTCAACCAGCAACATCCACTCCAGTGTGTGTGTGCAATATTTCAGCCAAATCTGAGCTGACAGTACAAGGCCTTGTCCTGCTGTGTGTTTAGAGGCTGCGAGGCGTGCGGGCTGTCTCAGGAGGGACAGGGGAAGTGCTGAGGCTGACTTCTCAGCTCTTGAGTTTGGTCTGAGGCTAACCATGTGCGTGTGTGTGTGTGTGTGTGTGTGTGCATGTGAGGGATCAGACGAAAAACCCCCGCGCTGTTTAATTAGCCTCAGCAGAAGCAGAGTGAAGCGAAGTGTGGAGCCCAGAGCACACCTGAGTGCATCAACATATATCAGAGAGAGAGGGACTGATATGTGAGGAAGGAGTGAAACTTACTGTCTTGGAAATATACACTATATGGGCAAAAGTAATGGGACACCTAGTAATCTAAAAGGTGTTTACAGGTGTAGCCAGGCAGTCTGCCTTTACACACATTAGTGAAATAGGATGCTAACACTGCAAAAACAAGCCAGCTGGTGAAGTGTCTTCCCTCCTAGATCTTCCACCAGAGTGGTATGAGCTGAGAGTGGTATTACTGAACAGTAGAAGCGTTTAGGAACCACAGAGAGAAACCCAGCCACCAAGTATCAGACCACGTAAAGTTACAGAGCAGTCACCAACTCTGCCGACTCACTAACTGCAGAGCTCCAGACCTGCTGTTAGAGCTGCAAATGGAGGATCAGCTCCATATTAATGCCTATACATTCACAATGGTGACATCAGAAAAGCTAAAATGTCCCAATACTTTTGTCCATATAGTGTAGTCTCCCTACTATGTAGTATATTAAAGACACAGTTTGCTTATTATTGAAGTGAATCTTAATGAGCAGTCATTTCTTCTTCACCCAAAGTTTCAACAAGATGTTGGTGTCCTACACTGCAACATCATCTCAACAAGCTAAAAATCCAAGAATTTCCAATATTTTGCATTATGAGATGTTGCAAAATATTAAGTATTATTGAACATATTCCTTTAATTTAAATCTGCCAATAGATTAAGTCAGTTTCCAGTACATGAAGTGACCCACAATAAGGTAAACAAGGACACACAGTGTCACTGATGCAAAGCACCAATAGCTATTTGAGCACTAACAGCATTCACTCCTTTCGGAGAATCTTCAGCCTGCTAAACTTGAGCGCCTGAGTTACAAGCCAGATTCATGAGGTGCAGCATAGTCTGTTATAGCTTAGTAGTTAACACTGTTCCCCTCCACATGGAAGAGAGAGGTTTGAGAAAGGCTCTTTGCAGTTCATTTGTAACACAATCAAATGGAAGGCTGCTTTGAATGCTGCTTTAAAAAGTTCCTCACTAATTTATACAAACATTCGGGCCATCACACATTTGCCTTACACCACATCAAGCTGTTAAGTTACCTCGAATAGACCTGCTTTAATGGTGTCATCACAGCTGTTGGAGCACCAAACCACAAACCACATTTTTTTTGTTCCATCTAAGCTCCCTGAAGCAGGCCTTTAACAACACGTAGTACCTGGTAGAGGTTTGCAAGAGATAGTGAGAGCTAAGTCAGACCAAAACTGAGGACATCCTGGTGAGGGCCCAAGAAAGTGGTTGGGGAAACACTGATTAAAAAATGGACAAAGGTGTGTAGTAGATAGTAGAAGGCATCTTGATGTGCCTTTGGGGTAAGGGTGAAACTACAAGTGTAATTTACGGTTGAATTTGTAGCTTTAACAACACTGCCAGCTGGACTGCAGTGTGTGTATGTGTGTGTGTGTGTGTGTGTGTGTGTGTGTGTGTGTGTTTGTGAGATGAGAGTCCCACCTTGAACTCGTTCTCTTTGTCCTTGGTGCCCTTGTGGAAGGGTCTGTCATAGCGAAACCTCCAGATGTGATTAACTTTGTAGAAGCTTTTAATGTTGTTGGGCACACCGTCTCTCTGCAGGACGTCCTGATTGTCAGGGACAGGGCTGACCGCGTAGATCTGCAGGTCTGAGCCAGCGCCAGTTAAGGAGAGTGCACAGATTCAGTCGAGATATAATGCAGCCTTTGCAGAGGAGTTTATGAGAGCAGTGCCAGCAAGTCTGGCAGCCTTGCAGAACCCTGAACATAGAGGCATTTTCCCTCACTGAAGATATCAGCATCATATCGGGGCTAGGACTCTCCGGAGCAGATAAACATGAACCTATTGGCACCATGCCTAACGCCAGGCACGGGCTAGAGTGAAGCTGTGAAGCTGTGGAGCAGTGGAACTGGAAAGTTCTCTGGAATATCCTTGATTTCAAAAGAAACAATGAATGGTGTCCCAATACTTCTGTCAATATACTGGTTCATAGCTAACAGTGCAAAATTTGATAGAAAAAAACGAAGATCTTTAGTCCAACTATCTCTTTAAGATGGTGAGTCAAGTCATCAGTCTGGGAGCGTCACGACTGCAGTGAGGCAGCCTGCTTTAGGGGCTTCTCTGACTTCTGCCACTGACTACGAAGTGGCGCTGGCACCATCCCAGCACATTCAATCATTTAAACAGATGTTCTACGCAAAACTACGCATTAATCAAATGACTAGATCTTAAAGCAATGTCTATTTGACAGCTGCAGCACATTTGGACCCTCATCTAAAAAACAAAACAAAACAAAAAAAAACATACACATCTAGAGGATACACTGAGCCTCGGCCTGCAGGATGGTCTGGTCCGGCTGGTTGGCGTGCTGCATGGCGATGGCATGAGGGAACTCACTCAGCATCCTCTGCTGAAAGGCCTCCAGCCGCTCATAATCATTCCCCCGACACACAAACTCCTTATTCTACAAAGCACACATACACACACACACACACACAGAAAGACACACACAAAAATAAACATAAGCTCGAACTGAAGCTTAATCATGATCGCCAATGGAGGAACACTGCTGGGTGTACTGCACCACCTAGTGGGCTATGCATAAAACTTCATCATATGATTTCAAACATCCATGTTTGGATTAAAATACAAATGACATGAATATAAGCCTGAAAAAAAGTCCCGTAAGAGTATTTACCCGTAAGAAGAAGGGGAATTTCTTGCCGTAGAAGCCGATCCTGAAGAACTCGGGTTCTAACCTCTGCTGGTTCATTATCTTATCGTAGAGAGATGCCTCCATCAGCTGGAGAACACAGAGAAATAAAACGCCCCATTAAGCTTAATGCTAGGGTCAAAGGAAACAGCTCTAAGGATGACAAATCACTGCCACTGTCTGTGGAGAACTTTAGCTATTGGCTGAACAAGATTTAGCCTAAACATCTACCCTGTGTCATCAAGCTGTGTCAAGTCCTAAAAGTCCTAAAATCTGTGTAAAACACCGGACCTACGGGTAGTTCTTGCCACAGCTGATACCAAAGTACTGCATCTACTATCAGAAAGAGACCAAATGAGCGTGATTTCCATGCTGTTCAGTTGTTCAGACACCCAGGGTAATTGTGCCACCACTTTGTTGCCAGAACAGAGATGCTTCTTAAACTATGGTAAATAATGCCGAACCGTACTTAAAGCCCAAAAGGACTTTTGGTACAGACCAGGTTTTGACTATTGCTATCAAGAACAGAGGGGTTGGTCCAGTTCTGCCTTTGTAGGCCAGTGTCAGGGTTTTAAATCTGATGCGGGCAGCTACAGGAAGCTAGGAACAATTCAACATCTTACAGTGGTACTACCCAGCTAACATGTTCATGTAGGGCCTGTATGGGTAGTCCAACTGGAAACCAACTGGGACGTTTTGTCCTTGGGGTCCACATTGGCCCCACATGTGGATGCCCATCAGGGTCGGTGATGGGAACAGATGGGGTTAAGTATGGGCTTTATGGGTTGTACATTGCGCTTGGGGCACAGATGGGACCTGTGGGAGATTAAGGTGGGCTGTAACGGTGGGGCCCAACTGAGTCCAATGTACAAACCCATTCAGAGCCCATGTCCACCTGCGACACACTAAACCCAATTTGAGCCCCAGATGAGCATGCCGGCAGGTTAGTGACTAGTTTCGGCTGGGGTGTTCCTAAAGGTGCTTGAAAAAGGTGCTTCTTTAACTGATATCATGTTTGTAACAGAGATGCGTGATGTGTGACAAACCTTTAAACAAACCTTTTTATAGAGCTTTTAAAGGTTCCTCACACTCACATATCTAATACAAACATGGCGGCTCCAAGAACCATTCAAAGCACCTTTAATTATAGTGTAGGTGCTAGACATAACATTTCTCAAGTACAAATCGAGGCTACCTGAACCAAATGTTAAGCTTTCCAGCCTAAATACAAACAAATATCTGCATCAATATCAAATGAGATTCCTTATCAAATTCCTACACCACTATTACTATTATAAATATATGATCATGAATATGACATTGGTGTAACTCATATCCCTGTCAAAATTGGTAGATAGCGTTGCTATGGTAACACCAGAAGATGACCAAAAGCACGCTCTTCTTGAACCTGTTTAACTGCCTAAGATATCCTCCCTTTTGCCTGAGCAGACAGCATATTCAATCTCAATATTCAATAGGATTGTTAGGAGGAACAATTCCTAACATGAATATTTAGAGAAAGGCAAAAGAGAGCAAACGAGAATAGAGAGAGAGAGAGAAAGAGAGAGAGAGAGAGAGAGAGAGAGAGAGAGAGAGAGAGAGCGAACGAGAAGAGAGAAGGAGAAGGTTGGCATAAAGTCTTTAAGCGAGAGTCCTCGCCCCTTCTGACTACTGCAATAATCCTATTAAAGCTTCAAAGAAAACTGGAAAAATGGAGCACTTTCATATAATATATTCCCAACAACACACTCGAAGATCCAACAGGCCAAATCCGTGGCAGCTCATTCCAGGAAAAGTGGGGAATACTCACTCTCATTTTACTGAGGTTCCTGTAGTCGTAGTAAGCCTCGTACTGATTAGCCAGCTCTCGACAGAGTATGATGCAGTTCTCCCAGCACTGCAATGGCAATTCACAAAAGACTAATCAGCTGTTGTAATGGTTAATGCAAGGAATGGAGTGATTTGCATGGATGCATCTGTACCACATGATGAAGTGAATATAACTGCGCTCATGTAAAGACCTCATCTGAAACGCTGCGAGTTACCAGCCAGTAGCAACTTTACTGTTGCTTCTCTGTTGACTCTTCTTACTAGGCTTAAACCTAAAGCAAACAGCACAAACTAAACCCTACAGAATGTAATGCATGTAGCAGGCAGGAGTTTTTGAGTGTTCTCACTAGTGTATCTTTCACGCTGCATCAGATCTTGAATCTCTGTTTTGCTGTTTTTGCAGTTTTTGACTTGAATATACATTGTAAGATGTTCTTTACATTGTCTCCAAATTTTATGATGAATGGACCAATAAAAACACTCCAAAATGACTTGGAATAACATTTTTAAACATTTTTAATTAAAAAAAAGTTAAGAAGGCTTTTTCATCTTCCTGTAAAGTCGCCTTTTTGGAGATTTTTGCATGATAGTGATGATGTCCTAAAGCCAATGTTTAGGTTTAGATGCATTCATTGTTCACTGGTGGTCCGTGTTCACTATAAGTTTCATCATCAGTTTACCAGTTCAGCCTGTGCTGCTGTAATAAAGGTGAGCAACAGGGAACTGGAAATTGCCAACTGGTGACTGCAAACCAGTGAAAGACCACAAACCCATTAAAATCCTAAGAAACTGCTCTAATTAGAGGTGCATGTTATTAAACAATAAAAATCCCTGGTGTATCTAAGGGAATTTCAGTGATACTGCTAGACGGTCAGACAGTCAAGAGAGAGAGAGTGAGAGCGAGAGACAGAGAGACGGACAGAAAAAACGAAGAGAGAGAGAGACTGAACTGACTTTGCCTCTGTCGAAGTTGTGGATGATGGTGAGGTGGAGGCACTCTTTCCTCTGCCACTCGCTCTGCATAGGGTAGGTCAAAAACTCCCTCAGTGGCCGCTCCGTCCACTCCAGCAGCTCATCATACAGCAGCAGAGTGTAGGCCGCCTCTGACACACACACAAATAGATACACACACACACACACACACAAAAGCACACTCCCAGTCAGTTGTACACTGTTACAGCAGTTACACACGCTTGCATCATTTCTTGAACAAGTTCAGGAATAAACTCTTGCACACACACACACACACACATATTACACACTATATTACACATGTTAAATTACCATGCAAAGTGACACCCACTACAGCAACAGATCTGCATTTGACAGTAAGGCCACAAGGAACAAAACTGCAAGTCACTGAAGCTGAAGTTACCAAATAAAGACAAATAAATACACCACTAAATATGTATGACTGTGTACTGAAAGTGTTCAGCTAGCTGTATAATTGTGTACTTTTAGCTGTATAACTGTACTGAAAGTGTTCAGAATCTGAAGACTTTACTGAAAATTGTCAGGCTGTATAACTCTGTACTGAGAGTGTTCAGATAGCTATATAACTGTACTGAATGTGTCCAGCTGTATAACTGTACTGAAAGTTTTCAGCTTTATAACTGTACTGAATGTGTTCAGCTTTATAACTGTACTGAATGTGTTCAGCTGTATAACTGTACTGAAAGTTTTCAGCTGTATAACTGTACTGAATGTGTTCAGCTGTATAACTGTACTGAATGTGTTCAGCTGTATAACTGTACTGAAAGTTTTCAGCTTTATAACTGTACTGAATGTGTTCAGCTGTATAACTGTACTGAATGTGTCCAGCTGTATAACTGTACTGAAAGTTTTCAGCTGTATAACTGTACTGAATGTGTTCAGCTGTATAACTGTACTGAAAGTGTCCAGCTGTATAACTGTACTGAATGTGTCCAGCTGAATAACTGTACTGAAAGTGATCAGCTTTATAACTGTACTGAATGTGTTCAACTGTATAACTACTGAAAGTGTTCAGCTGTATAAATGTACTGAATGTGTTCAACTGTATAACTGTACTGAATGTGTTCAGCTGTATAACTGTACTGAAAGTTTTCAGCTTTATAACTGTACTGAATGTGTTCAGCTGTATAACTGTACTGAAAGTTTTCAGCTTTATAACTGTACTGAAAGTTTTCAGCTTTATAACTGTACTGAATGTGTTCAGCTGTATAACTGTACTGAAAGTTTTCAGCTTTATAACTGTACTGAATGTGTTCAACTGTATAACTGTACTGAATGTGTTTAGCTGTAACTCTAACTTTAACTGAACTGAACGTGTAAAAATACCTGTAAAGTTCTGAGCCTTCAGGTGGAGCTCATAGAGTTTGTGGATGTATCGTATGTACATCTCCTCTTTATTCAGCTCTGTCTTGTAGAAGTTCTGAAACAGCAGCAAAAAAACACTGAATTTACAACAGCAGCAAAGAAAAGAAGAAAGCGAGCGGCTCGTCTGCTTTTAAGAACAATAAGGAGTCCTTATCGGAATTTCTTTATTACCAGCAGGTTAACGGTACAACCCATCTTCTTCCCATCCACCTCTCCGATCTTCATACAGTCCCTGAAACAGGGAGAAAGAGAGAGACAGAGGAACAGAGACAGAGCCAGATCAGCCTGATAAAAGACACAGTTTCACAACTAACCCACTTCCCTGACAGTCTGTGACAGATTAGGTGCTAACTTTACATTTATTAGCCCTATAAGCTATATGGGTGTGTGTCTATGAAAGTGTGTGTGTGTGTGTGTGTTGTGAGTGCGGCACATTATTACCTGTAATCGAGTAGTCTCTCCATAAGGCGTGTAACGGTGGCAATGTGAGAGACGCCACTCTCTCTCCAAGTCTCTCTCTCAATCTTCTTCAGCAGACTACAACACACACACACACACACATACACACAAACACACGCACAAAGATAAGTTCCTGAGACTGCAGCTTCATTTCAGCTGCTCTTACTGCAGAGCATCCTGAAGCTTCACAAAGGGAAATATAACAGGATATCATCGACTCAAACATATCTGAAGACTCCTGGCTCCCACTACTGAGTTATGCGTCAGATTCTACGACGAGCTAATTCAGGACTGCTCTGTATGCGTGACTGTTCACAGCTCACAGCGAGTTACTGTCAGATGGTCTGTGGTGCCTCTTACCTTGGGTATGGGCCAAACAGGGGAATTCTGTTCCATAGGGAAGGAACAGAAAACATGATATTAGTGAGTTTCATTATTATTCATCAGACAAAATTATGCAGCTACAAAATGGGAACTTTACAAGATAAGGTACAGTATATATGCAGATGCTTGTGGACACCCCTTCTAATGAATGCATTCAGCTACTTTGAGGTTGCACCAATTGCTGACACTGATGTGCAAATGCATACACACACAGCTTGCCCTAGAGTAGTGAAGTACTCCCAATAAAAAAGGACTCTCTGGAGCAGATAAACATGAACCTATTGGCACCATGCTGCCTAATGCTGGGTGTGGGCCAGAGGGGAGCTGTGGAAGAACAGTCTTCTCTGGAATGATGGTTGGCGCTTCATCCAATACTTTAGTGATTCTGAAACCACTAGCAAACTTGTCACTGAATGCAATCAAATCCTCACAGCAATGCTCTAAAATCTAGTAGAAAGCCTTCCTCACTGGACAGTAGAGACAGTTACTCCAACAAAAGCAGAATAACCCCTGATTTCAGAAGAAACAATTAATAAACAGGTGTCCCAATACTTTTGTCCATATAGTATTAAACGGTTTTGAATGTTTAATGTAATTTAACATAATAAGAAGTCATTTTCAAGCATTTCTATTGGTCTATTCCTCATCAAATGTTCACAAAATGTGAATATTTGTGTTTGAATGATGCAGAAAATAAAATGCTTAAGAACTGAGCATTCTTTTTTTCTTCCCAATTTATATATGTATATACATTTTAGTTGAATTTATGCACCAAAATAATTGGGATTCTGCTTCACATCAATCTCACACTCACATATTATTGAAGAGCTCTTTATAGGTCTCGTCTCCTTTGCCCTCCGACATCAGACTCTCAAGTTTGTCGATCAGCTTTGCCTCCACCTGTAGACCAGGAGACCAGGGTAAGTACGAGACAAAGTCCTCTATAAGCACACTAATCCCGCATGTTGCTCATAACCCACGTACTGCTTTCCTGTTGATCACACATCTCACACTGGAGCTTTAGCATTTGATTTTAGAGCTTCTGATTTAAGAGCTTCTTAAAGACTTCAGTCAGATTTAAAAGATTGTGTTTCTGGAATTGACCGTTTTGAACTGCTTTATGAGTCTGAAGAGACGCCTTCTGAATGTCTGTGTGTCGTCACCTGTTTGAAGTTGCCGCTTCTGCGCTCCTCGCTGTCCATCATGTCATGGAAAACTGGGATGAGGACGTTCCTCAGGTCCGGCTGAGGCACCAGTGTGACTTCCAGGAATGGGCCAATCAATGAAGGGATCAGATTCACTTTATAATCTCCTAGAGAGCCAACAGTGAACAAGATTGTCAGTGTCAGTGATTGTTTATTAAACTTCCGAGACGTTTTTATGGTTTTATAATAAAAGCCTGGCAAATTCCGAGGGCAGGGATTGGGGGGGTATGTGGTGTAGGGGCTTGGTAACTGTATTAGATGTAAAAGGGAGTATTTTTATTCCTCATAACTACCTGTTAGATTCATAATATATAACTATAAGTCTCAGGATTAATAGCTGAATAATAAACCTACAGTTAAAGGGGTTGAGCTATAACTACACTACTTCGCCCACACATCTACATGACTGTGAGTGTGTGTTAATATACTGTGGCTTACCCAGATTCTGCCACATGCTGAAGATCTCGCAGCCAATCATCACTCGCATGTCTCCATATCTTCAGAACAACAAAGACAGCAATGAGCTGACAGCTACAAGGCCTGAGATACATTCCATGCCTACTATGAAATTCATCAAGGGAAAGAGGCCTAATGAGTAAATAGACACCAACATTCTTTAAACCATTCTAACAACATAGCAGCCCATTACAATCGTGTGTGCTTCCTTATTAATGGAATGACCATCTGAAATCTTTTCACATGGTTCTCTGTGGGCTTCGGATTGAGCAGATTAAGGAGAAACTCCTTACTTTTCTAGGACTTTCTTCCGTTTGGACGGAGGGAACATCTCAAGCTGGAGGCATGGCTGGATGATGAATATTATTGAAAGATAAAAATAGGACTCCCACACCTGAAATGGAGAGGAAAAGCTCAATATAGGCTTATACAGCTGCTTATCAACGTCAATATTGCAAAAACACAGTGTTCAAATGCACTGAATGTTGGGCAGTGGAGATCAAGGTTAGCAACCCTGACCCAAATAGCACTATATTGAGAATTTCTTACTGTAAATTCTACTTCTTTTCTAAAGGAATGAGACAGGTAAGATGCGGCAGACATTATAAGAGTTGCATCCAGGGAGGAGAAACAGATGAGATGAATGCACCAGAGACGGCTGAAATAAAAAAAAAAAAAAAAAACACAGACACAGACACATCACGGATGCACACAAACACAATTTTCTCATACCTTGAAGTCAAATTTCTCATTAAGGAAGTTGTTGCGCAGAGTGTCAGAGAGATAGAGGACTGTCGTGATGATCACACTGCAAACAAATGGAAAAAGCACAGCAATCACCAACAGACAGATATTCCACAGTCTGCAAATTACAGCACACCAAAACTCACGCAGTATGACAAGCTTCTCTCAGACCTGAGGAGAAACAGCATTGGACAATTTAGCATTTGGGCTTATAGGCCTGATACATAAATGGCTATTTTTCAAGATCTTATCAGTTTTAATATTAGTTTTCATCGTTAATGAAAAAAATCAGCAGTGGGAAAATTGTCTGAGAGAGAAACAGCTAAGAAATACATGTTGACCTGGATTCTTTTGTAGGACAAAGCACCTAGAAGCATTTTCTCTCACCTAAAGCTCTGAATACAGGTACTAGATAACTGTATTGAAGTGAAGTGAAGTGAGGCAAAGTAAAGTGAAGTAAAGTGAAGTGAGGTGAAATAAAGCAAAGTGAAGTGAAGCGAAATAAAGCAAAGTGAAGTGAAGTGAAATAAAGCAAAGTGAAGTGAAGTAAAGCAAAGTGAAGTGAAGTGAAGTGAAATAAAGCAAAGTGAAGTGAAGTAAAGCAAAGTGAAGTGAAATAAAGCAAAGTGAAGTGAAGTGAAGTAAAGCAAAGTGAAGTGAAATAAAGCAAAGTGAAGTGAAGTGAAGTGAAGTGAAGTGAAATAAAGCAAAGTGAAGTGAAGTGAAGTGAAGTGAAGTGAAATAAAGCAAAGTGAAGTGAAGTGAAATAAAGCAAAGTGAAGTGAAATGAAGTAAAGTAAGGTTAAGGGAAGTTAAATGAAGAAAGGTGACGTCAAGTGAAGGTAAACAGATTAAAGTCAAGTGTTTAAAGAAATCAACTTCTGCCAAAACAGCAAAATAAGTCCAGTTTGGATTCACTACGCGCACACTCCACTTTCTGTGAAAATATTCCTAATATCACTAAAACCAAACCCGAAAGAAAACTAAAACTATTCATGAACTTTTGATACTAACTAAAACAAAAAAAAAAACCTACAAAAGAAAAATTAAAGATAATTATATATACAAAAAATTACAATGACATTTTCCCCCCAATTATAAGAACTGTGGTTTAATTAGATGAGTTTGAACGGAAAACACTCTGCCGTGCTTTTCCTCCTCCAGGACTGGACCTTAAGATCCCTGTTATGGCCTGCTGAACTTACTTGTTAGTGACCAATCTCATGACTGTCCAGTCTTTAGGGAACATGTCTGGCCGGATAAGAATTCTAAAGACAGTGAACAGCTGCAAGAGAAAATTCTGGAATGACAGAAACAGGAGAAACAGGGAAGCATTAGCTTCATATCAAGGCTGACGTATAATAATAAAAACATTGAGCTTTTAAAGCATGTGGAATTAACAGAAACCCAAAAAACAATTCATGCATTTTAACAGGTGGTACTCTTTTATCTAATCATTCACCACTCCTGTTGCTGTCACTGGTACAAGGGAGGGGAGTAGAACTGAGTAAATAGGATCCTCTACAGGGTTCAGGTTTTGTAGGAGTGGGTCAGAGTGGGTTCAGCAAACTTACCGCCAGCTCCTCTTTACTTGGGAATCGGCTCAGGAGCTGCTGATAGTCCTTATCACTTAACTGCCTCAGGAGAGTAAGCAAACAGGCCACAAATTCCCCCTACACACACACACACACACACACACACACACACACACACACACACACACACAAACAAACTGCTTAAGAACACAAACTGTACAATATTGTTTTAGAGACAGGTAGCAGGATGTCCCAATACTTTTGTCCATATAGTGTTTTTATATGTTTGTGTAACAACAACAGACCTAATTCATTTTTATGTGATAATTAAAAAACAAAAAACTCTCAATCCCTTAGAATTCAGGATTAAACATATTTTTGTTACTGCAGCTTTGAGATCTATGTATGCAAATGAGCTGTGATCTAATTGGCTGCCATGGCTCGGAATGCTGTCTAGATTCTATCACTCTTTATAACCTCAGCATTAATGGTCAGTGCTGGTCTGCTGAAGACTATGAGAGGGGAAACGGGCTGTTTTTGCAGCCGATGTGTTGTGAGACACTTACAGTAACATCCTGATACTGCAGGCGGAGCGAGGTGGCCGCTGGCTGGGGCCGATTAGTCACCTCCAGTATAGTCCTTAATAACACTCCAGAGAGACTGTCCATTATAACATTGACCTCTTCAGACACAACACACTCCTACAAAGACACACACACACGTACAAGGAAAGTCAATGGAAGTCAATGTAAAAGAGTTTTTGGAGCTTTTCTATTGGTCATCATGAAATTAGGTCCAAAATGTAAAAATGTGGGGGTACATATTGGGTACATACCCAGGTAAACAGTTTCTTGTAAGTGATTTGCTATAAAATTCTTTATTAAATCAGTTTTGAACAATAATAATAATTACATTTATTTTTTTATATAAATGTAACAATACAATAAATAATATATACATTTAATACTGCTTTATGTACAATTAGGCACAATTTATTATTGACATTATTGACTGTCATCACCTCTTCATTCATACAGTCAACTTAGATCACTGTACAGAGCTGTATTATAAGGAACAGAATTGGAGAAGGTAGTGAATGGTTTCGGACACTTCGTTATGTCAGGGAGCTCATTACTGTGCGACAGCAGATTGCATTGCATAAACAGTCAGAACGTTGGTCTTCCTCAGAGAAGCTGTGCGTGAATATATATATATATATATATATATATATACTTCTTTTACTTCTTTATAAAACTGTAGGGAACTCGTAAAAACGTACACTTCATAGCTAAAAACATCCTGGAGACTGGATTTAATTCTTTAAATGCTTTAGACATGCAACTCGCACTAAATGTTGAGGTATACGCTCTCATCGCTTAGCTACATTACAATAAACTACAGGTACCATGTATTTTGTCTGGTCTATATACACAGCTCTGGAAAAAATGAAGAGATCACTTGATTTCTTTTCTTAAATGTGCATCTCTACGTGTATGGCAGCCATTTCATTCCAGGCATGTCATCAAACAAAGCTGAGTTTCCTGAATTTGCAGACTATGAAGGGCATAAAGTCACCCAACAGCAATGTGAAAGACTAGTGGAGAGCCAGCCAAGACATGAGAGCTGTGATTGGCAGTCAAGGTTTCTTGATTTCTGAATAATCTCAAAGTTCAAATATTAGTACTGTGTTGTTTAAATTTAAATAATAACTTTTTTGCATTATTTGAGCAATTGTTTTTGCGCAGTTGTAATTTCGCAAATAAATGCTCTAAATAGTAATATTTTTATTTGGAATTTAGGGGAAATGTTGTCCATGGTTTATGAAATACTACACAAATGTTAATTTCCCTAAACACACTGCCTGTAAGATTAGTCATTGAAAGGGAGGAAGCCGGAATTGACATTGGCACTTTCAGATAACAATTAGCCCTCGGACTAAATCTGGCAGCCTTACATCACAGAATAGTGCTGACAGGAGTGCACTGTCCCTGTAACTAAATAAAGAAACTACTGCAAAGTAAGGTTTGGTGCATTTGGTACCAGAACACTCACAGTGTTTGGGTCTTTGTGGACCAGCGACAGCATGCTGGTGAGGATATTAGCACAAAGAACCAGCTCCTTCTGCTCCTGCAGGTACGTGTGGAGAACATGGAGAACCACAGGCAGTAGGACACCCCGCGACTCTGCAAACACACACACACACACAAACACACACACACACACAATTTGTTATAGAATATTTCCAGTAAACATTAAAATACAGGCCGAAGTGCAGTAATATTATTTGGTACCTGGGTTAGTGTAGAGCGGGCTCTCCACAGTCTTAGCCATGCACTGCAGCTTGACGGCCTGCAGGGGGCACTCTGCGTGTGTGTTTGCAGGCAGGCTGCTGAGCGTGTCTCGCGCCAAATTCGCCACCTCCCGCACACTGAACACTTTCAGCAGCTCACAACACACAGTGGGGAAGGACCTCAGGAACACAGCCTAAAGGGACACACACAGCAACATATACACACACAGAGAGAAACACACACATACATTTGCTTTCTGTTCATTAAAAATCATCAAAAACATTTTAGGCCCAAAATAAAAGCCTCACGCCATTTATTTTTGGTCTCAGGCTTTTCAGGCCAAAATAAACATTTTTAAATATAAAAATTGGAAAATTAAATATTGTTTTTATTGTGTATTTAAACACTTTCTCTGGTACATTTGTGTATTGTGTTTCTTTTGAGTCCTTCTCTAAAGAACTGCAGTCAATACAAGCCTTTAAGTCTGATACCTACACCCCTGGTTATTATGGCAAAATCTCCCATAGCCTGGGAGTGAACTGTGCGCAAGGTCCTGTTTATTTATTATTATGGCAACAATTGTCACCGTGGCTAATATAACCACCTGCAAAGCTCCAAAGGTGCATTGAGAACACCACAGAGGAGCAGCAGTAAGAGGAACTGAGCTGTGAGTGTTTAATTCTTTAAAAATGGCATTTTCACCTAATCCCAATCTGCTGAATATGGATCATACGCTTGATTATCAAAAAGTAAAGGTGCACGTATTGGTCACTGTTCACTGTACAGCGAAACGTGCCCTCCGCATTTAACCCATCTGGTAGTGAACACACACTCACACACACACATGTGTTAGGGGCAGTGAGTACACACACACACACACACACACACACACACACACACACACACACACACACACACACCCAGAGCGGTGGGCAGCCAACTCCAGCGCCCGGGAAGCAGAGAGGGTAAAGGGCCTTGCTCAAGGGCCCAACAGTGGCAGCTTGCCAAGCCCAGGAATCGAACCCACAATCCTGTTATCGATATCCCGGCGCTCTAACTGCTGAGCCACCACTGCCCCTATATACATATAATCATTCTGACACCTTCAAAAAAAAGACCAAAAAACCAAACTCAAGTCTGGGCACCACTAGTCACTTGAGCCCAGATCTCTTAATAAGAATGTGCAGATGTGCATATGCAGAATTTCATGAAAAAAAGAACCCCCGCAGGTGTGGATCGTCATGTTCTGGGCTTGTGTTGCAGCCAGTGGCACAGGAACATTTCACAGGCTGAGGGAGGAGTGAGGTGAGTTTTTGGCTGGAGATAACCATACCTTTACACTCTAACTGTCACACCTGTCCCTGTTCGGTCCCGCCATGTGCTCTGAAGCACACGGTCACGTTTGCTTATCATTCCTAGACCCACCTGTTTGTCAGTGTTCCCACCTGTGCCTCCTCTCTAGCCACGCCCCTTTGTTAGTCCCAGGTGTTCCTCGTTTGTCCTTGTTATAAGTACCCCTTTGTTTCAGCCTTCCTTTTTCTTCTTACTCAATATTAAACAAGATGCTTTGCCTGTGTTGGACTGAACTGGAGCTTAAGAAGTAAGCTCAAGCCACAAACTGAATAACCTACAGGACAACAAATTATCTGACTGCTGTTCTTCACAACCTCTCCTCAGTATGTCCTCCTTCTTCCACCACTCACTTCTTCCCCTTCACCTTTCCAGAGACACTGAAAGATTCTTTGACGCAGGAGGACTGGTTGTTGTGCTGTGGTTGAGTGTGCAACGTGATTTAGTGGCTTTTCTGTTATCACACGTACATACACACACATACCTACACACCGCAGGCTGAACAATACACACAGTGTTCAGTGGAGGACAACCAACAACAGATGTACACATCCTCCATCTAAAGCATTCAGTCTTCTGCAAACTCGCGTGCACACACACACACACACACACACACACACACATAGGCATTCATGTATATAGAGGACCAGGCACACACACAGGAATGCTTGAACATAAATACAGTGTGTTAAGTGACACAGGGTTGGCAGTGATCCTGTAGTGTGTGTGCGGATTAGTCGTGGTGTCCCCTCAGGCATGTTTAATTGAAATCTGCTCTCCTGCTGTGTCGCCATAACGGGCATGAACCCACACACGTGTGCGCGCGTGTGTGTGTGTTTCCATACTATATGCTTCTGAATAAATGTGTTTTTACGTGTGTGTGTGTGTGTAGCCCCATTAATATTCACGGCTTGTGTGTACAAGATACATTGTTTTTTTAAAGCCTGCAGAGCCACCCTGCAGACACACACACACACACACACACTCTACCACTGATAGTGAGCACTGTGGAAGCTGCGAGTGTGAAACTGTGTAACAGACTATAAACAGGCCCCTTGTAGGCACAAGTGTGTGCATGTGTGTCCCACCTGTGTATATATAGGTGTGTGTGTGTGTGTGTGTGAGTGTGTTCATGTGCAAGAATCAGAGCTGACACCCTTGCGGGGTATGTGTGTGTGTTTTTCTCACATGAGCCTGTCAGACAGAGCTGTCTGTATGTTACCTGTGTGTGTGTATGACTGATGCCATGAGTGTAATACCTGTATTTGTGAGGGGGCTGAAGCAGTGTGTGTGTGTGTGTGTGTGTGTGTTAATAATCATAGTAAGAATGAGAATCAGAGTCAGTTTGTCTCGGTGTGCACACATGGAGCTGATCTGTGTGTATTACCTGCGTGTGTGTAAGGGGGCTGATGCCTTTGCTCTGGTGGGAGAGGAACAGGTGGATGGATTTGAAGAGCTCGTGAACAGAACAGCGGAACTCCTCCTCCGCCTGCGCTGCCGTGGCTGCAGCGTAGAGCATGCGTGACTGCACAATGTACTTAAACAAGTACTCCGCTGCCTGCACACACACACACACACACAAACATAGAGAGAGCAAACAAAGTCACTTATGATACACAAGGGAAGCAGTATTATGTGAGAACTGGTATTTTCTGCACCTGGGCTCCCCCTACAGGGAGGAGTGTAATTCATTTACACACCACAGATATAAATACGAATTGTGCTTTGAGCGCCCCCTAATGCACAGCTATAAACAAGCATTTGCTGACATATCTGAGAGACACAGAAGCCAAAGAAGCATGTGGACTGAGACAGTAGACTAATATTAAAGGCAAAAGTGCAAGTATTTCTCACTGTACTATGTACAGCGAAATGTGTCTGCCGCATTTGACCCATCTGTGGTAGTGAACACACACACACACACACACACACACACACACACACACACACTAATGAACTAGGGGCAGAGAGCACACACACACCCAGAGCCATAGGCAGCCAACTTCGGCGCCCAGGGAGCAGAGAGGGTAAAGGGCCTTGCTCAAGGGCCCAACAGTGGCAGCTTGCCGAGCCCAGCTATCGAACCCACAACCCTGTCATCAATAGCCTGGAGCTCTAACCGCTGAGCCTTAGAAACACTGCGTTAGGACTTCACACAAAAATAACTCAGGTAACGCAGTGTTACACAGTTCTTGCAAGAGGTTCTCGTGCAGCTCCACCTGGACTCACCTGAAGCTGCTATTTGAAGGTACACGAGTGTAAAGAAACAGGGAGGAACGATTTTAACATGTACGAGTTTCATAAATCTCAATTACTGAGTTACATCAATCATATTACTATTACACATTGGACTAGCATTCTATGAGCTGATCTCAAACCAGCATGAACGCATAACCTGGAGCTTTGCAGCTCTGCAGCCAGCAGCACACACTCCTGCATTACATTTCTCACGCTTTCTTCCAATATACAGAGGGTTTGAAAGGTGTGAGCAAACGGGGGACGTGCCTCTAAGTCTGGCGCTCTCTCACAGGAGCAGCAGAGCAGCGCAGGCTCAGGAACACAGAAACACAGCGACATTCTGGAGCCCTTTTTAATGGGCTGCTCTTAAATCTGACGCTCCTCGCGCTCATAAAGAAGAGCCAGCAGCGTTTCTTTTTTTTATCTGAGGGTGAACGGCAGGGTAAAGATGCTGAATGTTGATGAAGGTTACTGAGCGCTGCCAGCAAACAGCAAACTGAGCTCTGTGGAACAGGATACACACCCAGCAGGGGATAGGGGGGAGGGATGCAGCTCTGTGTGTGTGAGTGTGTGTGTGTGTGATAGAGTGGGTGAGAGAATGTAAGACAGTGTGGGTGTGCATTTGTTGTGTGTGCGGGTGAGTGGCTATCTATGTGTGAATGTGTGAGTGTGCGAGTGCTATAGCATGTGCTGTGTGTAAATATGTGTGTGTAAATAAGTGGGGGTGTGTTATGTGTGAATACTACTGAGAGTACAAGGCAGATAGAGCAACAGAGAGGAGGGTAGGGAGGGAGAGAGAGAGAGAGAGAGAGAGAGAGAGAGAGAGAGAGAGAAAAAGAGAAATACATTATATGTCCAAATGTTTGTGGACACCGCCTCTAATGAATGCATTCAGCTACTGTTCCTGTAGAGAAATGCTGCCAATAGAGTAGGTCTCTCTGAAGCAGATAAACAGCCTATTGGCACCTTGCCTAATGCCAGGCATGGCCTAGAGGGGTATAAAGCCCCACAGCATTGAGCTGTGGAGTTGGGGAGTTGGGGATGATGAGGAGGGGTGGTGATCATCCAACATCCTGACCTCACTAACACTCATGTCGCTGAATGCTATCAAATCCTCACAGCAATGTTTCTCCAAAATCTAGTAGAAAGCCTTCTCCCCTGGACAGGAGAGACAGTTACTCCAACAAAAGCAGGATACGCTCTTTTTATTTTAATACCCTTGATTTCAGAAGCAACAAAGAATGAGCAGGTGTCCCAATACTTTTGTCTATGTAGTGTAGATACAGAGAAAGTTAGGGAGTAGAAAAGAGAGAGAGGATTAGAGACAGAGCGTAAGGGAGAAGGAAAGAGTGAAAAGAGAGAGAGAGAGAGAGAGAGAGAGAGAGAGAGAGAAAGAGAGAGAGAGAGAGAGAGAGAATGATAGAGAGAGGTGTGTGGTGTTGTGTACCAGGCTCCTAATTGGAAGTCTGAACAGCACTGAAGTGCTTTACCTTGAGAACCTGCTGGATCTGCTCCTGGTGTTCTGCATCGATGATCCGATCCACATACCACTTCAGCACTCGGATCAGGTCCCTGCACACACACACACACACACACACACACACACACACACACACACACACACACACACAAAAAGAGATGTGTGAGTGAAAAGCTACAGTAGCATAGCACACACAGTAAGCATTTGCAGTATAGTCCCATGAAGGACTATAAATAAAGGACACACAATCAGAGCAAATTACACACACAGTACTGATTAATGGTGTAATTAAGTAATCACAGTAATTAATTATGATATTAAAATTATTTGTTACGTAAGAAAGTGATGGAATATGATAGTGGTGTCTTGATTTGATACAATTTTTGATACAGCAAAGTCCCGCCTTCTCATCGCCACTGTGGTCTACATGTAACTGCATCTACATCAGCCATTGGTCAAATGACTCCACAGGACCTCTGAAGGTGTCTGGCACCAACACATCAGCAGCAGATCCATCCTTTAAGTCCTGTAAATGGGGAAGTGGGTCCTCTATGGAGCACATCAATGAGCCTTAGGTGCCCATGACCCTGTCGCCAAAACAATGGTTGCCCTTCCTTGGAGCACTTTTGCTAGGCACTGACCACTGCATAACCAGGGAACACCCCACACAGGACCTGCCTGATTTTTTGGAGATGTTCTGACCCAGTCGTCTAGCCGTCTCAGTTTGGCCCTTGTCAGAGTTTTTACGATTCTTACGATCTGATTCTTACGCTTGCCCAGTTTCCCTGATTTTAACCCTTCATCACCTTCAATAACTGAATGTTCACTTGCTGACTCATATATCCACCCCTTGCCAGAGGAAGCCACTGCAGTTGAAGATAATCAGTGTTTTTTTTTTTTTTTACTTCACCTGTCATTGGTGCTAATGTTATGGCTGATGTTAAGCAGCTTTTCCCCTGTTCCTTTAGACTGCTACACAGAAAGCCACACTGTAAAATGACTCGGGTTTAGTGTCATCTGCTGAAAGCCCTGGTGTGCTTTGATGTGTTCTTCAGCAGCGGGGATGAACCCTCCTATCCCTGCATTATATCTGCATCCATTCTGCTGCTCAGCGGAAAATATGAGCCTGAAATATTCTCAAAGACACCACTTTGCCCAGTAACACTCCCCCAAAACTCCGCCAAACTGTCTGAGGATTCAAGCACATCTGCATATCTGGGGAATATCCTGTCGGAATCTGTCTCCTGTGTAAACAGGTCCATAAGCTGTATGAAAGAACAGAGGAATATAATATAATTTTGTTTAACAGCAAAGAAGCTTTCAGGCATTGTTCTTTCTTCATAAATCTGGTGGGTTGTAATGAATACAGAGGAAAAATTAATATTTTAAGAAACTGGGTCTCTGTGAGGTAGGCTGCTCATGCTGAGGCCCAGGAGACTGAATTCGCTGTTATGGGGGAAGTTAACATTTGCTTTAAGGCGGAAATGAATGTAATCTGAAACTGAAGTACCAGCACACACACATCCCAACAGACTCCATCCAAAATTCTAATCAGACTGTAATTAAACACAGGCTGGCAGCACATTTACACCCAGAGAGGAGGTACGCTTCAGAGCCTTCAGTGCCCAACATTTTCTACTGCACTTCTAGAACAACAATAATCTACCAAACAACTGGACACTTCATTCACAGAAACACCTACCTTGTGTATCCACACACTGGCCACTTTATTAGAAACACCTACCTTCTACTTCCACTGACTGGCCACTTTATTAGAATAAGCCCTATTGTTTTTCCACACACTGGCCACTTTATTAGAAACACCTACATTCTACTTTCACTGACTGGCCACTTTATTAGAATCACATATCTTAAGCCTCCGCTGACTGACCACTTTATTAGAAACTCCCCTATTGCATTGCCACTCACAGGCCACTTTATTAGAAACATATACCTTGTGCTTCAACTCCATGGCCACTTTATTAGAAACACCTACCACTGATCACTTTATTAGACACACTTACCTTGTATTTTCACACACTGGCCACTATATTATACACACCTACCTTGTACTTTTACTCAGTGGTCACTTTATCATAAACACCTACCACTGACCACTTTATTAGAAACACATACCTTGAGCTTCCATTCACTGGCCACTTTGTTAGAAACCTCCACATTGTACTTCTACTAACTGACCTCTTTATTAGAAACACCTACCTTCTACTTCCACTCACCGGTCACTTTATTATAAACACCTACCACTGGCCACTTTGTTAGAAACACCTACTCTGCGCTTCCACTCACTGGCCACTTTGTTAGAAACACCTATCTTGCAGTTCCACTCACTGGCCACTTTATCAGAATCGTCTACCACTGGCCACTATCTCACTTTGCTTACATTTACAGGTGGAGGGTACATTTATAGGGCAGGGGCTTCTAATAAGGTGGTCAGTCAGTGTGCAGTGGTCAGAGGATATGGCTGCAGTTAAACGGGGCAGTAAGTGTGTACAGCTTCTGTATAACATGTAAAACACAGGCCGAACCTGTCCATCTCTGAAGCTGAATACACACTCATATCTGAAACATCCACCCAGACTGCTGCCCAGTCACCTCAGCGTGACTTCCAGTGTGCTGCGAGACGGACTGTGGTGTGTCCATGTGACGATGTGTGTGTGTGTGCGTAAAGCCAACAGCAGACCATCATACTGCACACGGCAGAGTGTAACTGTAAGCCTCATTATTTTAACCTCATTAGCGTGTTTATAAGCTATATCCCAGAGTAATCAGTGAGCGAGGCTACGGCTTATTCCACCCAAACTGTGTACAGAGCGCAACTAATAGCCAAGGGACATGTGAAAAAGACACCGAAAATGGAGCAATTACAGCTGATATTTCAAACCGAGCTTTCAAAGATCATAGAGTGTGTGTGTGTGTGTATGTGTGTGTGTGTGTGTATGGAGGAGGCCTGGGAGAGAGCGAGAAGGACCCGAAGGCTGGCAAAGGAAAGCCTGGCGGTAGGAACAGCATGTGAGCGATTAGAACTGCACTCTCACCCACATAAATACACATACACACACACTCTCACAAACACAAACACACACACCTCAAAAGCACCACGATCACACACGTGAGAACATGACGCTTCACCTCATGTCTCAACCCACACACTAACACATGCTAATCCATGAGAAAGAGAGATAGACAGTGAGCAAGGGATAAACGCAGAGGGCCTGAAGAGGGGAGAAGCAGGTGGACGGGGTGAGGAGAGGTGGACGGATGTGAAGGGCTGAGAGAATGTGAAGGTAATTGGCGTGACGGCACAGAGACGAGGAGAGAGAAGCGTCAGATATAAAACGAGTGTGTGGTTTAAGATTAAAGCAGTAAAAACAGCAAAAATCAGATTTACATCATTTAAAGTAGATTGTAGTTGATCAGTCAAGACATGAATTTAGTCTGAAGGTCAGTTTTGGAGTTACGAGGCCAGTGTAGCTAACCAGGAGTGGACAACTCTATATTCCCCACCTATAAACCGTTTTGTAGTCAGTGTTATGCCCATATTAAGATCTCCTGGTCTCCCGGTTTCAGAGATGAGAGCATATAAGAGTAGTTTTTCTGTATGAGAATAAAGGTTTGCTCTGAGAGTATAGATTTCCCCTCAGAGTATACAAGTGTAGTTTTTCCTATGGGAGTATATACGAGTTTAATATTTCTCTTTGCGTATTCAACAGTATAATTCTTTCCTTTATGTCAGTATACAAGGGTATAGGTTTAAGTATATGAGTGTAGTTGTTCTCTATACGAGTGTAGCTGTTCTCTATAAGAGTATATGAGAGTGTAGTTCTTTTCTATAAGAGTATGAGTGTAGATGTTCTCTATGAGAGTATACTAGTGTAGATGTTTTCTATGAGAGTATACTAGTGTAGATGTTCTCTATGAGAGTATACAAGTGTAGATGTTCTCTATGAGAGTATATGAGTGTAGTTGTTCTATGAGAGTATATGAGAGTGTAGATGTTCTCTATGAGAGTATACAAGTGTAGATGTTCTCTATGAGAGTATACGAGAGTGTAGATGTTCTCTGAGAGTATACTAGTGTAGATGTTCTCTATGAGAGTATACGAGAGTGTAGATGTTCTCTGAGAGTATACTAGTGTAGATGTTCTCTATGAGAGTATACGAGAGTGTAGATGTTCTCTGACAGTATACTAGTGTAGATGTTCTCTATGAGAGTATACGAGAGTGTAGATGTTCTCTGAGAGTATACGAGAGTGTAGATGTTCTCTGACAGTATACAAGTGTAGTTGTTCTCTGAGAGAGTATACGAGAGTGTAGTTGTTTTCTATGAGAGTATACTAGTGTAGATGTTCTCTGAGAGTATACTAGTGTAGATGTTCTCTATGAGAGTATACGAGAGTGTAGATGTTCTCTGAGAGTATACTAGTGTAGATGTTCTCTATGAGAGTATACAAGTGTAGATGTTCTCTATGAGAGTATATGAGTGTAGTTGTTCTATGAGAGTATACGAGAGTGTAGATGTTCTCTGAGAGTATACTAGTGTAGATGTTCTCTATGAGAGTATACGAGAGTGTAGATGTTCTCTGAGAGTATACTAGTGTAGATGTTCTCTATGAGAGTATACGAGAGTGTAGATGTTCTCTATGAGAGTATACGAGAGTGTAGATGTTCTCTGACAGTATACTAGTGTAGATGTTCTCTATGAGAGTATACAAGTGTAGATGTTCTCTATGAGAGTATACGAGAGTGTAGATGTTCTCTGAGAGTATACTAGTGTAGATGTTCTCTATGAGAGTATACGAGAGTGTAGATGTTCTCTGAGAGTATACTAGTGTAGATGTTCTCTATGAGAGTATACGAGAGTGTAGATGTTCTCTATGAGAGTATACGAGAGTGTAGATGTTCTCTGACAGTATACTAGTGTAGATGTTCTCTATGAGAGTATACAAGTGTAGATGTTCTCTATGAAAGTATACGAGAGTGTAGATGTTCTCTGAGAGTATACTAGTGTAGATGTTCTCTATGAGAGTATACAAGAGTGTAGATGTTCTCTGAGAGTATACGAGAGTGTAAATGTTCTCTGACAGTATACTAGTGTAGATGTTCTCTATGAGAGTATACGAGAGTGTAGATGTTCTCTGAGAGTATACGAGAGTGTAGATGTTCTCTCACAGTATACAAGTGTAGTTGTTCTCTGAGAGAGTATACGAGAGTGTAGTTGTTTTCTATGAGAGTATACTAGTGTAGATGTTCTCTATGAGAGTATACAAGTGTAGATGTTCTCTATGAGAGTATACGAGAGTGTAGATGTTCTCTATGAGAGTATACGAGAGTGTAGATGTTCTCTATGAGAGTATACGAGAGTATAGATGTTCTCTGACAGTATACTAGTGTAGATGTTCTCTATGACAGTATACTAGTGTAGATGTTTTCTATGAGAGTATACTAGTGTAGATGTTCTCTATGAGAGTATACAAGTGTAGATGTTCTCTATGAGAGTATATGAGTGTAGTTGTTCTATGAGAGTATACGAGAGTGTAGATGTTCTATGAGTGTATACGAGAGTGTAGATGTTCTCTATGAGAGTATACGAGAGTGTAGATGTTCTCTATGAGAGTATACGAGAGTGTAGATGTTCTATGAGAGTATACGAGAGTGTAGCTGTTCTCTATGAGAGTATATGAGAGTGTAGTTATTTTCTATGAGAGTATGAGTGTAGTTATTTTCTATGAGAGTATGAGTGTAGATGTTCTCTATGAGAGTATACAAGTGTAGTTGTTCTCTGAGAGAGTATACGAGAGTGTAGTTGTTTTCTATGAGAGTATACTAGTGTAGATGTTCTCTGAGAGTATACTAGTGTAGATGTTCTCTGAGAGTATACGAGAGTGTAGATGTTCTCTGAGAGTATACGAGAGTGTAGATGTTCTCTGAGAGTATACTAGTGTAGATGTTCTCTATGACAGTATACTAGTGTAGATGTTCTCTATGAGAGTATACGAGAGTGTAGATGTTCTCTATGACAGTATACTAGTGTAGATGTTCTCTATGAGAGTATACGAGAGTGTAGATGTTCTCTGAGAGTATACGAGAGTGTAGATGTTCTCTATGAGAGTATATGAGTGTAGATGTTCTCTATGAGAGTATACTAGTGTAGATGTTCTCTATGACAGTATACTAGTGTAGATGTTCTCTGAGAGTATATGAGAGTATAGTTTTTCTCTGAGACTGTAAGATCATAGTAGTTCTTTATGAGAGTATACAAGAATACAACACATGCTGTTATCTATAAAACAGACAGTACTGTCAGTACAGTACAACAGTAGCAACCATCTCTCCTCATAACTGCTCCTTTTTTAGAGGCAGCGGTATGTCACACAGTTTAATTTGTTTTTGAACCGGCGCTTTAAGGTAAGAGAAAGAAGGAGCAGTTTGCAATGCTGTACCACTAAATCAGAGAGTGGATCCCTCCACACTTTCCAGCCCACACACATACGTACACGCTCACACAGCACCTCAAAGCCCCCCCACACACACATTTACAAGGCAGTGTTAAAAAAGTGTCTTGTCAGAAGAAGGAAGCGGGTTAGAGAAAGATCAGAGAAACAAACTCTGCTCTGAGCTCAGCTACAGGCTTCACTTACAGAGACCCAAAACACTCAACTCACACACACTCTGCTCTGAGGATGAATGTAGAGAGACAAACCACAGCACAACGAAGTGTGTTGATATGAAGACTGTACACTGAGACACTGTTACACTGATAACCGATATTATGTGTCTGGATAAGCTCAGCTATATTGGAATGAACTACTGTGGCTAACCGTAGTAATCGAGTAGGCGGATGTAAAGGTTCTTTATCAATTTAAAGGTTCTTCATACCCCCACTTTATTCTGTATTACAAACAGGGTTCTTATGGACCCAGAAGTGGTTCTTCTATGGCATCACTCAAAGCACCTCTCTTGTTAAAAGTGTAGTAGCAGATATCCTGGAGCTTGACCTGTAACTTCAGACACTTAGCTGTTAGATGGTTCACTGTGTCAGTAATGCTTACCTGTACGACAGCGCGCCCGCAAAGTGATTCTCTATGTAGTTGTCCATGACAGGCTTGAAGTGCTGGAATTTACTGTCCTGCAGTAAATTGATGATGTGCACCTGCAAAGTAAACCAATGAGCTTCAGTTCTTCTAGCCTCTTGTTCTCAGAGACACATGAGCTTATGGCTGCTGTTCATTGTATGCCTCATATGGCCTATCCAGCGGACTAAGGCGCTGCCACTATGTTTCGAATCCCAGATCATGCTGCCTGCCATCAGCAGCTAGAGCCTGAGAGAGTACAATTAGCCTTGATCTCTCCGGTAGGGGGTAGATGAATATCGCTTCAGTCTGAGGTTTTCCTCTGAACGTGTTGATTGCCCGGCAGTTCGAAAAGAGGCAGAGGTTGGTTTTGCATTTTTTGCTGGAGGCATGTGTCAGTCCTTACCCCCCCTCCCCCCAGTGTCAGGAGTCTTACACGTGATGGGGAGAGAGTACTAATGAGTGGGTTGGTAATTGGCTATCTGAAATTAGGGAGGAAAATTGTGTAAAAAAAAGAAATAAATAAAAACATTGAGCAGACTTTGGATTATGGTCTCCTTATCTCACAACTAAATGTTGGTATTTTACATCAGTATGTATAAAGTGAAACTCATCAACATCACAACTGAAATTAACAAAGTATCAACGTTGGCGGCCATCCCTCCTGCACACCAAATTGACGATGATTTTAGACGTTATCCTGACATTCAATTTTGATCACCCAATGTCACGACCTCCGTTCAATCAGAAATGTGACCCACAGCTGATGCATAATACAGCTTGTATTACCTCCATGGTATGGGATGCTCTGGAGCAGCCCTAAATGAGCCTAAGGTCATCCAGAGGGGTATAAAGCCTCCAGCACTGAACTGTGGAGAAGCAGATCTACGTTTTCTGGGGTGATGGAGCTCCATCCAGTATCTTTAGGATGAGTTGTGAGTTTATGATTTAGAGCAGATCGTCCAACATAGCTGAGCACAATCAAATCTTCACAGCATCTCGTGCTTGTAACATCTAGTAGAAAGCCTTCTTAGAAGAGTAGAGGGAGTTACTGCAGCAAAGGGAGGACAAGCTCCCCATTAATACTCTTCCTGTCAGAAGAAATGATGGACGAAAAGGTCTTTACAAATGCAAATATCAGAAAATACACTTGGACATTGGCCAAATACACGGGCCAAGTGCAGGACCTTATAAACCGATACATTTCAGTGCCAGATTCCCGGCGCCGCTTATTCTTAGGAATGATGCAACTTTTTCCATTTTAGTGCTTTCAAATGAACCTTCTAAAATGAAGACATCCATCACGCAACCTAGGAGAAAGCTGAGGCAGGTCCGTTATAATAAGCCCCTTGGTGCAAGCCAGCGCAATTAAATGTATTTTGTCAGTAGTCCAGGGGCCGTATTTAACAGGTAACTGTGGCAACACAGCGGAACAGAGGAATGGAAAAAGGCTGGTTATTAAAGTACACATTGCATAACATCCAGAAAGCAGGGGATGTGAGGTGGAGTACCTGTGAAGGCTTCCATATACACATACACACATACACACACACACACACACATACACACACACACATACACACACACCCTCACAAGTGAACAACATGTCTCTTACCAGGCAGTCAAACACCTTCAGTCCATATCTCTGCGGACTCTCGTCTAAAACGGCAAACAGTGTGTCCAGTGCGTCCTGCAAGAACTGTTAGGGAGAAAACATGATGAAATCTTCTTCTTATGAATTGGTTTACATATTAAATATGCTTTAAAAAAAACATAAAAAACTACTGTGTGTTGGTGTGTTAGCTTAACTACATCCAAGCCTCTATTTGAGGAATCCCAGTGGTCACTGTACATCTTCTACTAGTTTTTGTGATTTTAATGAGGTGAGACACAATACAAGTCAAGTCAAGTGGCTTTTATGGTCATTTCAGCTCTGTACAAGTACACAGTAAAATGAAATTTTCCATAAACAAGGTGCCACATGGAACAAAACAAGAACAAAAAAACAACACAGGACAGGACAGACTGCAGAAAGTGCAACATGCAAGACAGTACAATAAATACAATAAATATGACAGGGCAGCCAATCAGAACTGAATCCATCCAGCTACTTTAAGTTGCACCCATTGCTGACACAGATGTGCAAATGCACGCACACAGCTTGTCTAGTCCCTGTAGAGAAGTATTGTTAATAGAATAGGACTGTCTAGAGCAGATAAACATGAACCTATTGGCACCATGCTGCGTAATGCCAAGCGTGGGCTAGAGGGATATAAAGCCCCCAGCATTGAGCTGTGGAGCAGTGGACGAGCTGTGTTCTCTTGAATGATGTATGGTGCGCCATACAATACTTTTGGGATGAGTTAGGGAGTTTGGGATGAGGTGGGGTGGCAATCATCCAACATCCTGACCTCACTAATGCTCTTGTCTTGACTTTTTAACTATGATTTCTAAAGAAACAATGAATTAGAAATTGTCCCAATACTTCTGCCCATATAGTTCATCGCTCTTTAAGGCACAGTCTGTTCTATAGGATAAAGAGAGGTTGGACAATGGGTCTATCCAAATATATCAGGGCTGTTTTTGGTACCCATAAAAACATCAAAAGTGGATAAGCTGAGATAAATAGTTCTAAACTATGTTCTTGATTGGCCTACAATTTTTACACACACTGTAAAGGATGTAAAATTTGGTAAACCTAAAATGATAGAGTAACTGATTGTCAAAGGTTCTCTTGTTTAGTTTTAGGCTCCTCACCCTCAATTTGGTTACCGCTTATTTCCATCTGCCATTATATCCCCTATCAGAAGGCCTTCTTATTCTCAGACTCCTGATCATGGAGGGCTGTGGTATCGACAAGATTGAGACTTATGATCTCCTGTCACTTAACAAGCAGGCAGTTAGACAGTCGCCAATCTAGAGCTGTGAAGCCATGTACATTTCTGTGTCCAAGAAAGAACAGAAAGGTACATTTACTGTGTTTTTTATGTAGTGTAAATTCCCAGCTCTAGAGTGGCCCTACAGTCTAACTGTTGCTCATCAACCTCAGGTGTTTTTTTAGGAGGTGTAAATAAGTGTTTGTTTTTTTCTTAAACAAGTTTACCTTAACTATCTCAGCACCATCTATGTCCTTCAGCTTAGACAAGGAGTCCATGATCCGGTCTGGGTGAGTTCTCCATTTCAGCAAATCCAGCATGTCACCTGCAGGTTAGCACAAAATGAAATATGAGGTGAAATATGATTAGTATAAGAAACATGAGTCATGTTTCTTGCTGAAAGAACACAGCAGATCACATCAACAGCCCATTTGTCAGCTGTAAAGTAAAAGAAGGCTGCTGAGTAAGAAAGTGGCTCAGCTCCAAGACACACTCTTCTCATTCTCCTTTGACAGCTGCTAAGAAGACTCTGAGGTTTTAAAGCAGAGACAATATTAAACACTGTCGAGCTGCAGGCACCCAGGCCTGATGTTTGGCACACCACTACTGAAAATGATCAAATAAACCATGCCACATGGTCATAAAGCTCCCTGAAGTGAGATACCTCTTCCTGACTGGGCTTCGTGCAGGGTTTTCTCAGAGCGCTCTGCGGTTTAGGGCGATTGGAGCACAGCTGCTGGGCCACTCTGAGCTGTGCCTGAGTTATTGGGCTTAGCTCCAAGGTCAACATAGGCAGGTGTGAGATCAGCAGGCAGTCATCTCTCCTTCACACACACACTCTTTCATGTCTGCCACTGCATCAGATTCAGTCATACGGCGCACCGATCCATTAATAGCTCAAAAAGGTCAGAAGAAAGGTCACGTAAGAAAGAGGCCAGCAGTTCAGCGGGGACTCCAATTACTGCTCAGGCTGTGTGAAGAAATCACGTGATTGAAGTGAGGAACTAGTGGAACTATGCTTAATTAAGATGAGCTACAACTTCATACACTGAAGAGTTTTAAGGCTTACTTTCGTTCTGGAGTTCTGTTCTGTGCCTCAGTGATTTCATATTGTCGTTGTCATGCCAAAACCTTGTATATCCAAAATTGCAAATATACAGGAAAGAATCTCCTAACTTTAAATGGGACCTTTAACTTTAAAGATTTTATTTTAAGTCATTTTGGAGCATTTCTATTGGTCCATTCATCATGTAACAAACAACTGTCAGATTCAAATTGTGTCAAAAAAGCAGATACAAGATTTTTGCATGACGGCAAAGAAGTGAAAATTTAAAACATAAAAACAGTGGAATTTGTGGAATGTGGAATGCTAATGTAGCTGAAAAGTTATGGAAGTCTACACACCACCAATTAGCAATGTAACAGAAATTGTAAATAATTTGAATTAGACTTCTGTGGTACTGTATGATCGTGGCACTGTATGATATAATGTTATTGACAAAAATGGATCAAAAACTCATCATATAGTTAAATTAGTAATAGCAGCCAGCTGCTGAAACACCATATTTTAACATGCTCTGTAAAACCTAACTGCACTTCTTACTGAAATAATGAAAGTTAGCATAACTCAAATACTACAGAAATTCTGGATCACAAGCTTTCAGTTGAGATTTTGGCTTAGGTTTACTCAAAAGATTAAATTCAGCATTAAGCATTAATGTGTTACTCTGGAGCTGTGAGGCTAATGCAGCTGAAGTGATAGAAGCTTATGTTCACTAATTGTATGTATTTGAGTTGTTCTGACCTTCAATGGTTAGTAACGTACGTACGCTCAACTTCTATTTTTTTCTAGCATTTGTTTAACAAAGCTTAACTTAATTTACTGAAGGCAACAGGTAGCCTCAACTTTTTTAGGCTAGGTGAACTTATCTGGGCTTACAGTGTATCCATCAATATAGGCTGTTTGTTATAGGTGGAGAATATCTGTAAATGTGTGAACATTCAACTGGACATTAACGGTACATGGCCACTCAGGATAGAGGCTTTGCACTCGTACTGGCTAAAAAGTGAGAGGTTTTTATGAGGAGCACCAGACGGTAGCCAATGCCGAGCCCTTGAGAAAAGCAGAGCACAGTGCTAATTAGTGAACATAAGCTTCTATCACTTCAGCTGCATTAGCCTCACAGCTCCAGTGCAAAACACTCAAGACACCAAACATGTCTTGGCTGGGTGATTACATTCGGGTAAGGATAATCTTTTTTCGCAGGACTATCGCTTTGATTCGACCGATACGGACTCTATGTGGAGGACGGAGCAGTGCTGTACCGTTCTGGGTGAGCTTGGTGGAGCAGAGCAGTGAGAGGATCCAGAAGGACTCTTTGCTGTTTTTCATGGTCTGGTTGTTGCCAGGCTGCAGGTTGGCTTTTGAGAAGGGAAGCTTGAGGTAGCGAGAGGAGTCCTGCAGGTTTGCGGTTTCTTCACACTGACAGGAGAAGGAGGAAAGGAGTGAATACCCCCAAGCATGCTTACATATGTACACATGGACTCACAAACAAAGACAGCCTTCCAGTACCTTGTGGACGATGATCTCGTGGGTCCCGTCAGGCAGAGTTCTACCGTCTTCTTGCATCAGCGGAACGAAGGAGTAACCAAACAACTTCTTCTCCCCTTTCTCCTTCGCTGTAAGACCACAGACCAAATAACTCATTTCTACCCTAAGCGCAGAAAGTGCTGCTTACATCACTATAGTAAAATAATATGAGCATCACATATGGCAAAAGCAATGTAACCCTTTAATGCATAATACATCATCGTATTTACCTAAATATAGAATTAGAAGGTGGGCCACACTGACGTATTTTGAGTTAAATCGGATTCTGGTTGGTTTTCGTTTGGTAAGACGTAAATACAGTAATCGTACTCGGATACAGGCTGAACCAACTGCACCGAGGTCCTTGAGAGGAGGTGGTCTCGGCCTGGTCCCAAATGAACTGTGTAGCAGTTTGATGGTAGTGAGAACGTGATTTGACCTCAATATGATCCAACCAATCAGGTGTACTCTGCAGGTCTGAGCTAATATACACCCAATTTACACCCATAACGAGCTGTGCTTTGGTGTATGGCCCGAATAAAACTAGATGAACTACCTAGATTAACTATTTTGATTTCTGAGCCTCGAAAACATCAGCAAATGTTTTATAATAAATTATAAACGTCAGCAAATGTTTTATAATAATTAAATTAATATAAAATAATGTTTTTTTTATTTATTGTTGACAAATTGAGAACAGAAAAATGTGGGAACTTTTGACTTTTGACATTCAATAAAATGTTGATCAAATAAAATATGATAGACAATTCTTAATATAAAATGATAATATAAATGTATATAATAATCTTATGTATATGTATATAATAATACATGTATATAATAAGATTTCTCTGTGAAGCCGCATGAAGTGTTTCAGAGTTTTGTGACGTAGGAAGTTTCATTCTCTTGAGCAGAACTGATGGAAACACAGCCATCTTCACATCACCTATTTGCTACATTCAGTCAGTCACCTGAACGCAATTCAACAGCTGAATGCAAACCTGCCTAATGAAATCCATTCAGTAGAACTGTCTCCAAATGAGTAATCCAATTCCTAATTAAAAACAGCACGGCTCAGCAATGCAGAAAAATTGCAGTTCCGGCTGTCCGGGATGTTCCCAGTGAATACTCTGTGAGTGTCCTGATGAATCACAGGAGATCACACACTCTGACCAATCTCCACAGACTTTCCTCAGAGTGCTGTGGGACTGCGGCTCGATGTGGCACGTCTGTTAATTAATGGCCGTGTGTACAGGGTGTTCTGATTGTGGGATGTTTGTGTTCTTACTGGAGCAGTGTCTGAACTCGAAGCGCAGGTGTGTGGCCCTGAAGAGCTCCGGAGGAACGGTCAGTTTAATTTGCTCTGACCAGCGTGGGCTGTTACTGTGATACAGGACAAACGAGTGAAACTCATCCGCCCCCGGCTCACCTGAACCCGGACACACCAGGCCCTGAGAGAGAAAGCGATACAGAAAGAGAGAAAGTAATATGGTGAGATGTGGGTATTGATGATTCTTCACAGAAATTTGATGATTTATATTTATATCATATATCATTTTATTTATATTATATCATAAAATTTAGAAATTCAGTCAGTTTTTGCTTTATTTACACATATTTAATGTACTTCTTTGACAGCTGGGTTATTACAATAATAGTTCTTACACAACCGACACATCATTATAGCAATCACAATCCATAACTTTTTAACATAGACAACCCAAAGTTTCAAGTTCAGACAGACAAATGTGCTCCTAATTTAAGAAACACCCATACAGAGTCTTAGGAAGGTGGTAACTTTACATAAAAAAAATTTATGTATTCCAACATAATAAACCTAATTTCAAACCCAACCATCTGAAACCCTTAATATAATATTTCAGTGAGAAATCAAACTCAAATTTTAGACATGTTTAATATTTGACGTGTGCTTCTGCAGAACAGGAGATGCTAAGATAATGTTGCTAAGCCTCTGGACTGGGACAGTCACCGATCTTTTCATCTTGGGAATTATTTTACTTAAATCTTATTGGCTTTAAAAATCTACTGAAAAGCTACATAAACCAGTAAAGCAGAGGTTGGGTAAATTGGCCTGGACTGACTTACTCAAAAAAGCTGAGCCAACATCCATCTACAACTGGTTTTATAGACTAAAGTAAATCATACAGTGTCCTAAACTGTGTGAATTTGTCTGCACAGAAAATTAAGATCCAGATGGTTTTGGAGTGTGTGTTAACAGAGATAAAACTGGTGACAATCTAAATCCAGTGCTTGTTAGCAAGGTTAACTTAGCATCATCTTTCTTTAATGAAGAAAGCAAACTTCAGATATCAAGCCTGTCTTGGCTGATCAAGTGCATCTGGGGTAAGTGATCAATCATGTTCACTTAATTTTCACCAAACTATTCATTTAAGCCCAGAATTAATTACAGCTGTCATCCAACAACACCTGATTTGAATAATCAATTCCTTATAGCACTAAACCAAGTGAGCTGCTGGTGGATCTGAGCACTGCTATGTAATTCTACTAGGAACATGAAATCTGGTACCAAACATGTGCTCCTCAAACTGGATCAACAACATGTTTGAAAACTATAATAAAATTTTACTGCATTAATATGTTTGCATTGATTGGTTTGCATTTACTCTAATGCTATATACTGTTGTTTTAAGCAAACATCTACAGACTTATTGCCCAGACAAAGGGTTTAAACAGTGGTTAGGTGTCTCATACGTTTGTACAGTGCTTTATTTTATTCTAAAAGAACACACATTACCTACAAAGTATACACTATTTGGACAAAAGTACTTGGACACCTGCTCACTCCATTGAATGTGGGATAATTACCATCTCACCTCATACCAAACTCCCCAACTCATCCTAAAAGTACCTTAGGTACTTTTAAGTGCCTAAGGTTCACGCTAATCTGCTCAAGAGAGTCAGAGAGTCCTATTCTATTGGCAGTAATGCATTTTCACATCTGAGCAGCGATGGTACAACTTAAAGTAGACGAATGCATTCACTAGAAGGGGTGTCTACAAACATTTGGACATTTAGTGTAGTTAGAATGATAGACTTCATAGTCTTATGGCTGTGTAGCTGGCTTTACCTTCAGAACTTGGCCGTCTGCTCCCAGCAGATATACAGTGACCTCCACATTCCTCGCCACGCTCTTCCCACCTTTCTCAAACTCGCCTCTCTCCAGGGTGACATACAGGTCATTTCTCACCTCCCCTGCAGTGAATATCCACAACATTGCTGTAACTGAACTGCAGACAATACTATGGACAGTTTGCAAAGATGTCTGATAGATTACTCATCATTTATTTTTATATAGTTAATATAATATCATGGATCGATGTACAATGTAAAATATGCTGTATTTTATAAGCTATATTTTAATTTATTTATAGCTATATGCTATTTAACATTGCTTATAGTTCTTTAAAAAATCCAGCACTTGAGCACTTTATGACGCTATCCTCATAAGTACATTGAAAATGCAACATTCATTTGGCACCTCTGACCCCAATAAAGTGTCTCAGCCTCTGACGCCATTTCTAAGCTTGGCTTTTGCCTTCAAATGCTACAGACCATCGGAGGTAATAAAAACACTATAAATCAACAGTAATTACTTTGTTGACACAAGCCGAGGCATGTCCCCCCTTGAGTCTGAGAGTGTGAGAGTGTGAAAGCCAAACACACACACATGCACATTGCGGGAGGCCAGACAGATAGACAGAACTACCCATTAATAGATGCACCTCAGCACAGTATCATGTGGAATAAATACACATTACAAATGCTTTAATGACAACGTTCAGCTGCCTTTTATCAATTCTGTATGAGAGGCTCATGAGAAGGTTGATAAATGGCCTCTAATAAACAGATAAGGCTCCCCTGAGTGTCTGCATTTGAAGACGAACAAACTGTGCAGGCTACGACACTGTGAGCAATCAATACTTCATTACATTACATAAACACAAGAGTTCCACAGAGAGCGATACGCTGGGGTTACATCACACACTGAACATGGAGTCATTGTTTCAGAGCTCATTTTGAATGCTGATGTTGCATCACTGTTAACCCTTGGAGGCCCAAAACCCATTCTACTGGTGATCATACCTTAACTTGCTCATTTAGAATGTAAATCAAATGTGTGTGTAATAAATTACATAACAGTGTAATCAATTATGCACATATATAATTTCTGACAATAATAACAGTTAATAATAGCAGTTTAGTCACTTGAGATTACAGTGATACAAAGTGTGCTATTGCAGTTCCCTTATGTATTCCACTTGACTAGCTTTATGATTTCGTATCCCATTAAACCTCATCAAAGAGCAAATATTCTGATAAAGTGCTTCACATCTGACATACAGTAAGTCTGCGAAGATGTGGTGCTTCCAGGACAGGACAGGGTGGGATAGGATGGGATAGAATGGAATAGGCATAGACAAAAAATATAGGACAGGATATAGTAGATTTACATGAGATGGGAAAGAATAATATAAGACAGGGCAGGACAGGGCAGGACAGGGCAAGACAGGACAGGGCAGGGCAGGGCAGGACAGGACAGGACAGGACAGGACAGGACAGGATAGGACAGGATAAGATATCACTGGACTGGACAGGGTGGAATAGGATGGGGTAGGACAGGACAGGACAGGACAGGATAAGATATGAGTGGACAGGGTGGGATAGGACGGGATAGGATGGGATAGAATGGAATAGGCTTAGATAAGGAAAACATAAAATAGGACAGGACATGATAGGACAGGGCAGGACATGATAGAACAGGGCAGGACAGTATAGGACAGGATAGGATATGGTAGATTTGAAAGAAATGGGTCAGAATAATATAGGACAGGACATATTTTATGTGATATAATGGAACAGAACAGACGGGACTGGATGTGATAGGATTGGATAGGATATAATGGGGTTACATAAGATGGGATTGAATAGGAAGTGATTCGATAGGATAACATGGACTGGGACATGACAGGATAGAACAGGTTAGCAAGATTGGATGAGATATGATGGAATAGAAGACAGGCTGATGGGCTACAATATGAATATGATACAATCCGACAGGATATGACAGAAAGGGATAGGATAAAAAGGAGAAAATGAGGCAGTATAGGATGGGATAGATGTTCTTTAATGGTTATTGGCTATTTTGGTCACTTTTCTTTCTCTCACCTGGCATGATTATATCCGAGAAGCCCAGTCTGCGGGTGATGGAGACGTTGCGAGTGAAGAGGCGCATGTAGTCCTTCTGAATCTGCTCCAGGTTCCCATGCAGCAGCTGCAGTGAAACAGCAAGTCCTGCAGGACGCAGCACAAACACAGCTATAACAACTCCAAATATCTCAAATACCATAAAGTGTTCTGTTCGAAAGCATCTGAAGCGTTCAGCAAGTGACACACATCATGTCCAAAAGTTTACATTGTAATTACATTAATATTATTCCTAAATTACTCACTACTTCTCTGAAATTGAAGGGCAGTGATTTTAGACGTTGGTGTTTCCCCCTTTACTCATTTGGGGAAGCTTTACAGTAGATGTTACAACACTGCTGTGAGGATCTGAATGCATTCAGCCACTGTAGCATTAGTGACATAAGGTCGCAATGTTGGATGGAGCTCCATCACTCCAGAGAAAGCAGTTTTAACTGCTTAGCCCCAGGCTAAGGTCTTTCTACTACTAACTGACGTGGTGACCATAGAGCAACTGATCTAGTGCAAATTCACTGTTCAACAAGGTGCTTGGTAAAAGTACAAGCTGCAGAAAGTTCAGTGTTAGGTCAGGTGTGGCTGTTTCACATGCTTACACTCGTGCTTCTCTTTAAAGAACAATCCACTGGAAGCTTCTTTAGGGAACCAAATGTGGATCTTCTGCAGCGTCCATAGAACCCATTCTCATATCTTTATTGTTTTTACAGTGTAGGTTCACGTTCCACGTTTCCATCCATCTCTGTGTGCTGCTGAATCTCTGCCTCCCGGCACAAAGCCTAATTATGGCCCTTTTTATTTCATAACACACAGAACGGCCGGCCCACACATGGCCACTCGCCAACAGAAATCCATTCATATCTCCAACATTAGTCAGATGACCGGTGAGAAACTGTTATATAAGCTACTACTTGACCTTCTCCACAAAACACAGTTATAGACAGTGACCTTAGTTGTGTGTGTGTGTGTTTTTCTGTAAATTGATGGGAGAAGGAGGGATACAATCACAGCGCCTCAAAAGGGCAAACTACATTTAGCTAGCATGTCTTACAAATGGCTTTTTAACTTCGGCGAGAGAGGTCAATAACCAGACCTCTGAACTTTGTCAGAATGATAAAAGGTTTATGTTAGCAGGATGGCAGCCATGGCGACTCCCATTACAATTGTCTCAGAGGAGAGAGATAAAGCACAAAAGATTGGCCATACTCTGCGCTCACAGTAAACCGCTCGATAGTTGCTTCTAGCCTGTATTGACAGCTAATGCACACATGACTAATAATTAGCATTTAATGGATGACGGTTAGAAAAGCTCCATTTAACATAATTGAATTATGGGCGAGTGAATTGCTCATTAATCAGTCGATGCAGAATTAGAAGGCTCTGGAAGACTAAGCCGAAAAGAAAACAGCCCTCCTCCTTCCCACACTGAGTGGGCCCTTTCCAATACAACCATTTCCTCTTCGACCATTATTAATGTGCAGAGGACCGTCTTGTATGGTTTATATTAATATTGTATATGTATATATTAATATTATATTACACTATCTGGACAAAAGCATTGGAATGCAAGTGTATCCCTCAGTCCCATTGCCACAGGTGTGTAAATTAAGCCCCTAGTCATGCAGTCTGCCTTTACACACATTCAGCGTGGTTCTGTAATTGGAGCCACCGCTGCAACCAGAACAGTGGAAGCATTTAGGAACCACAGAGAGCAACCCAGCCAACCCAGTGTTACGGTCCAGTTTTTGCACTTAATAGAATAATCTGTTGTACTGTTGTATTGTATCTTGTCTTATACTTATAGTGTACTGTGATTATTTTTTCAAGGGGAAATCTGCAATCACAAAATGCTGTGTACTTCAGGACTAGGCTTAATCCCTTAATCCCTGTAGTGTATTGTGGAAGAGTGGAAGTGTCTACCTGAATGCACCCAACCAATTCCTAACAATACTCTACAAATTTCAATATAGGCTGTGGTAGATATTATCTCTGTAGCATTTGGCATTTCTGGCCTTTACCTCCTAATTCCTAGGCTTCTTATTCAGTTATAAATTCAGATGCAGAAACTATACTGTGAATGATCTGATAACTGTTTGGTTTAGCAGATATTTGGAGTCGCACAGGGTTCAGTTTTAGGGCCTATGAAGCGTGGCCTTACATACAGGGTCTAAGGGGTTAACTATAGACCTAGCTCTGACAGTCTGATAGTTCACCACTGAATTTCATAGATAATATGTTAGCCAAATGTACAAAAAACCCTGAATAAAAGTGCTGCTTTGAAGCAGCGAGACCTGTGTTCTGCAGCCTGGAACCCGTCTTTGCGAGCAAGCTGGGCAGTGGTCTGTAAGAAGCTCTGCTATTTATATCGTAGGAGGAAAGAAGAGAGGAATTCTGCTCCATTTGCAAAACTCTGAATAGCGTGATTAAAGGCAAGCTTTCCAGATGGCTTCATTTTGACACTTTATCCGTTTACGTTGGCCACAGTTCTCCTGGCTACAGGACCACAAGCCCAAAGGTGAGGCACCGTGGAGATGAAAAGGTTTGAGCCGTAGAGCACCGACCTGTGCTGGAGCCGATCTGGCTGTATCTGGAGCTGACTTTGCGGATGATGTTGTCGTGTATTTGAGACCATTCACTTTCAGTGTTGCACCTGCAAAAAAGAGAAGACCATCACACACACATACAAACAAGTAACACACTATCACATGTAAGTACAGTACAATTACAAGACATAGCTCATAACTTCAGCTTGCATATGAGATGGAGAATTTGAGAATGATGGAGCTGAGAGAGGTCACCCAGACCAAACTAAATATTTAAACTGTAAATAACAGCAGAGCCTCCACATACTGTATCGACTGTGATGTTAAGAACAAATATTGCTGTAATTTAATATTGCTGGCATGTCTGACCATCTGCATAATGTGTGGCACTAACATGCTTTTCCCTCATTTGTCATTAGCAATTTATAACACCACACCACACCACTGCACAAAAAAATACTGTATGAATGAGATCTTGTATGCAGTGTTTTCATGCATGCAGTTAAATGCATTTTACACGTGCACTCACTCAGCTAATCAACTGCTTAAAAGACTATACTGAATATCTATTGAGCATCACTTCATTTGTGATGAATTTAAGAGCACTTTGATACTTGTTACACTTTGAGTATTAAATGACTTGGCGTTACATGAATTAGTCAGTCTGGTAAACAAATCAGCTACAGACTGAGGAGAGATACAATTTCTGCTCTGTCCTGATTTAAACAAAGAACTAAATTCATCAATTCAGTTTTATCAAAGAGAACTTGTTTCTTTTATTAGATTCTGTAGCTCAGTTTTGCAGTAAATATGTTTAACACTAAAACAGGCACTAAGCAATGCCTATTAATATGCATTAGCTCATTAACATTCGGATTCTGAATTGCTTTTATTGAGGTCATGTGTAAAAACACAACAGTAAGGCAAGATCGGTCTGTTTTTCCTTTTTTAAATGAATTTTGTTGGATTTATTTGGTTCTGCCAATTAACCCCTGGACACCTGGAGGCTGAGGACTTAACACGTCTTCTCCAATATATGCAAAGCCTGAACATCGCCAGGCAGCCGGCATGCTTGGAGAAAAGCATTGAGGTTCAGAGCTCCGCAACACCAGCTAAAAGATGCCTGCGCCAGCAAACACTGCTTTTAAAAAGTGATGAGGAGAGACAGCGCCACCTACTCACCCAGAGAACATATGGCCAATTGTGCTCTCTTGGATTCTGGTTGCTGATGGCAAAGTGTCATGGATTCAAACCTGTGACCCCTGAACCATATGATCAGTGTGTTTTAGATGTGAGTTAGTATTTTAGCTACTATTCACTGATTTCCCTTGAAGCAAGTCATTAATGATTTGACCAAAAAAATTAAGCTGTTTTGGTTATGTACTGGCCTCTGTAGATAACACAGTGTCGATAGGCTATAGATTCCTTTTCCTTATCAGCATGATCTCAGGCAGGAGAATTATAATCTAGGCATCAAGTTTGTACAATAATAATTGATGAGGAATACTCTTCCATAATTATTTGCTAGATTTCCCTCATAGCTCCATTCCAAACCTCGGACGCTACTTGTGTTCTGGCTGGTCAACTACTTTTGGGGCAGGAGGAAACCTGGAAATGTGATTTGTCAAATCTATCATTTAATACTTTATACTCACGAGTAAACCTTGAGCAGGTGGTCATCCTTGCAGTCGGTGGTCAGCAGATCAGACACACTGATCACAGTGCAGCCAAAGGGACGTCTGTACTGAGTGTTTGACACACTTTTCTTCTCACCCGCGACCATCCGCCCTGACAAACACACACCATCCAGATTCACCATAGCACAACCACACAAACCACAGAAACACCGCCTGGACTTGAACCGGGCTCCAGTGTCACATACACAGCACGGTCGCCACAGTTCTGTCCTAAAGCCCAACGCTGCCCCCAGCTCGGCATGGTGCTCGCCGTTACATGAGCGTTAACAGCTTGTGACAGGCTGTGTCACGGCTTGTGCTCTAGTCTAGAAAGTGAGTGCGCTTCCAGTTGCTATGAGCTGGCAGCCTTATGCTGGGTTTCTGACAGAACATTGAATGCTAAAAAATAGACTCGGACACAAAATGTAGAAAGCTTCAACACAAACAGCCACATTCTCACTCACCAGCGGCTTATACAGCCCTGCCCTGGCGCTCCACCATGCAGCTGAACAGTTAGCGACTGCAGCCCGTGAGCTGATGCTCAGGTTGTGAAAGCTCTCCTCGAGCTCCTTATCAATGGTCAGTTTCTTGGTCCACAAAGATTGGTTGAATGGTTTTGTGACAAAATGGTGCAAATTAAGGAGGGGAGGAGGGTGGAAGGCAGAGAGACAATTACTTAGGCTCTTACTTGAATTACTTAATGCTCCACTGACTGTAAGGGGGAGGACAGCGTCTCTGTCTTTGCCACTCCGAGCCAGAAAGCTGCTACAGCACTATTTAACATTGCCGGACAACAATACCAAAATACCGAAAACAAGACTTTTGCCCCTTTATTCATCATTTTCAAGTAATCGCTGCTATGCTGAAAGCCCTCACCCTCCCAACCCCCCAATCATATGGGATTAACAGCAGTTCTGTGGTCAGAAACTGACCAACGAATAATGGACACGAGGAGGGCTGTTAAACTGTTGTTAAACTGTGGCAAAATTGCGACGGATGGGCGACAGTCTGCCACTGTTACACCTACACAGTGCAGCTCGAAGGTAGGTGTTTCCAATAAAGAGGCCAGTGAGTGGAGGTACAAGGTATGTATTTGTATTAAAGTGAACGGTGAGTGTACGCACCACTACTCCACAAGCACTTACCAGTCCACAGTGAGATGACATAAACAACATGCAATGATCACCACATGGACAACCACACTACTGGATGAGGTCACCAATCGAAGCAGGCCATGCATACACACTAGCTACACACACTAAAACAGAGAACGACAGTGTTCCGGTCACACTTTACTTGAAGTGGCTTATCATTTTGCCTACGTAGTGCTACTTCATTGAACCTGCCATTATACACCTTGACAGCCACTGGAATGCTTATCAAAACTGTTCATCTTGAACTGCATATGCTATGTTCGGTAGAGATGGCAACGATCCAATACCCAGGGTTTCATAGGGGGGGGATGAGGGACCTGAGTTTGATATCAGGGAGAAAAAAAGAACATATTTGACTTGATTCTGTAGGAAATAAAGCCTGAAATATCATAGAATGTCTTGTAGCGCAACATAAGGCAATTTAGAGTTATGAATTATCAACAGTAGCTATATGGATTGTTGGGCTACTCAGGGGTCCATTTTAGCCACCGCAGACAGACAGTTGTTATTAGCATGGCAGACTTGCTGGTAGTACTGTTTCAGGTCTGGGGATGTGTGGCCATTTTGATTGGTCATTGACAGGCAAAGCTCTTAGAATACACAAAAACCATGTATCTCTATTTTATACTGTTCATATGTGCAATCATTTCAGATGTGCAATATTTGAACTGCTTTATACAGCATGTTCTAGATTTATGATCATAGTTACTGCCACTTTGCCACTTTATTATATTTATATAATTTATAAACATGTACATTTTTCATTCTTTCTCTTTTTGTTTTAGATTTTATTTTATAGAGTGTTTCTTCTTACGCAAACGATCGCAACTGTAACAACTGCAATTTCCCTTCTGGGATCAATCAAAGTATTTCTGATTCTGATTCTTCTTTACACTGTGTTCAAGTTTCGCAATGAACGGACCAATAGAAATGACCCAAATTTGGAACAAATGTTATTTTTTCACTTTAATTGAAAATGAAGAAGGTTTTTTTTTGTTTTTTGCTGTAAAGTTACCATTTTAGAGACAGAAGATATCTCTACAATAACAACTTAAAAAAAACTTCTTAATGTTGGAAATGGAAATGAATGGCAAAAAAAATTATTTATTATTTTCTAATTAGAACATTTCTATGTCAAAAAGTGAAAATGGAGATACAAGGATAATTACATGTCAGTGGCAAAATACATCTCCCTCACTTCTATTAGCATTATCAGGTAGTACATATGCTGTTCTATGCATCTAGTCATCTTTTGTATATTTTATTTTTATTTCACACACTTCTGTACTGTGAAAAAAATCTAGACGCTCCTGGATCCACAAAAATAAATCAAGAAAATGCTTAAGAAAATATTCAATACTTTTGTAAGCATAACATTATTATTATTTCATTGATTTAGAATATATTAGACATTAATGTAACAGGCCACACTATTTGCCATTTATACCTATATTAAAATGCCTTTATCCACACAGCTTTACACATTTTCACTGTTTTTCTTAAAATCTCAACAGCACAAACTGCTCAAAGTGGCAGGAACATCTGCCTACAGCGCCTGGAAGAAGTCACATTTATTATCTTTTGTAATTTATTTTACGACTCCTGG